>NW_004797775.1:122239-178567 GCF_000002075.1 Aplysia californica | reverse complement strand
CCCCAACACCCCTTTCTATCAACACAAAGCAGTTCAACCATGGATAAAGAACTACATTCAGCAGTTGATCAGTTGTCTTTCCACTTGATCATTCCTTCAAAAGGTGGGGTCTTCCATGTAGTCGAATCCTCCGTCAGCTTGAGAAATACTGCGGTCTGTGGTCAGGTCATCAAACTGAAAAGATGAGAGGAGAAAATACGAAAACAGTTATTCTACTTTGACATCATAACAAAAGTAAAGTTTAGTACTGGTTAGGTATTCCAGAGTGGGGAAATTTATTTGTTGAGTATATTGGTCTTTCTATTGGGATGTTGCATCTCTTTCAGCCTGGGTTGGGTCTGACAAGAAGGGTAAAAGCCTCCCCCTCCTCAATGATCTAAATTGGGCCGATGGGAGTGTAAAAACACTTGCATTTAAAAAATCCCCCCCCCCCCCAAGGACAAGAACAAAAACAAACCAACGATGAAAACAACTTTTGCTGTAGACTAAAGTATTCTCATTGCTCCTCCAACCCAAAACCTGATCACAAAAGCAGAGAAGAAATCATCTTGATCAGCAGTGAGTGGTCTGGTATGTGCAAATTTATTTTCCACTGAACACTCACTCCATAAATGAATGTGCAGGTGAAGGCAAAGGGATAAAAAAGACCGAGGTATAGAGAGTATGGGCTGAAAGTGAAAGAACATTGTACAGTCTGTTATACTGTCAACCTTGGGACGAGCATGAAGTTGGCAGTATAACAGGGGGGTGTGGTGTTATCAGATTTGACTGTACATTTTGAACTTTTCTTGCTACACTTCAACTCTATTCTTATTGTCATATTGTTTTATTGGTCAATTATTTCTTTGTACTTCCAACAAATACCTAACAAAAGTTCTACCAACAGCCAGACTTGAGTACTTACCCCGCTCTTTTCGCTGTTGAGTAAATCATCAGCCTCTATTGAGATGTCCTCATCAATCTCCTCATCGTCAATCTCCTCTGCTACGCTGCCGTTCTCTGGTTTGGCGGCAGACTTGGAGTTCCCTGGAGTTTTCTGGCTCAAGCTGTGCCTGCGATTAGAAGAGAGAACTTGTCTTCTTTGGTGGATTGAGACCCCCCCCCCCCCCAAAAAAAAAGATGGAAAATACAGTCAAGCACCCAGTAACAAAACTGGCGGGACGCTGATATCTTTTTGTTGTGTGCAAATTTCACTGTGTAGGCGTTTTAAATACGAAGAATATTGCACGTATAAGAAAAAATAAGGAACCCGAAAATCTGTTAGCGAAGCGCGTGTTTCATTACTGTAGTCCTTTAACTGATTATCTTTTTTATTTTCCCCTACATGGAACTACCTATTTCAGAGAGGGGTTTGTTGATAAACATGTCCAAAAAGAAAGAAAGCGGGGGCTTTCGTGGCCTAGGTGTTCACCTCTCATTCAAAGGTTCGGGGTTCCAATCCGGGTAGCAGCGAAAAAGTTTTCTTCTATAAAATTGTCTCCTTCCACCTTCTTTCCTTCTCTCCTACAATATTCTGTCGTTTGCTTTCGTCTCCACTTTCTTCTCCCACACCTCACCTCCTTTGCCCCCTCTTCTGGGCTCCTGACTCTTTCTGCAGCCTTTCTACTGCTACTCCTTGGCTCCTTCTCACTGTTATCTTTCAGCCACACCCCTGATCTTCTGGTAGGAAACATCTACATTTAGCCTTCTTGGACAAGGGCGAAAAATCTCAGAGGGCGCGAGTGCAAGTTGCGCAGTTAAAGATCCCTTGGTTGTCCAAAATTGATCAGAGTAGGCTTCGGCCGCCACCCGGGCAAAATTCAAAATTTCCTACCAATTGAAAATGTTTGGTGTGTCCCGCACGCTCATATGACCGTAAGCAGTTGCGAGCGCCAGAAAACACTTACCATTTTAAAAAAATGTATATAAAACGCACTTGTATGTTTCAGATATATATAAGCACCACATATCAATTCTTCCCTGTTGACAAGAAGCAGCAAATGAACATCTGAAAAGCAGGACCTACCACCAGTGACTCACTTCACCCACTTATTTAACTTTCAAATAACATGTTATGATATAATATATAATTCATTCATTCGGTCACTGGAAGTATTGATTAAACTGTTACTACAAATTATTATTATATTGATATCTCGGCTGTAAAGCACCAAAAACTGACTCATAATAGTTGTAAAGCGCATAGAGCATGCTCTTGAGCATGGATATGCGCTATATAAATGCAATTATTATTAAAAACTGACTCGAAATTCTGAACAGTTTCAAAATGTAAAATCAAAGACTATTAGGAATATTTTTGTCTACTTACTCTGGACTGAAATCGTCTTCATACTCGAAGTCATCATTTTGAGAATCTGGGGAAAATGACATTTCCATCAGAAGAGCAGGAAACCACAAAAATTATTTCAATGAAATCTGCAACATCCTGGCATACAGAACTGTCCCAAACAATATACTTTAAGTTTATTTTTAGTCAGAGTTTTATGGCACATGCAACACAAATAGGTCATGTAAGTGCCAAAGGCTAGAGCTGTTACTAGAGAGTAGTGTGTGGTACAAAGAAAAGAAGGAGAGATAAAGACAATGTTTGAAAGGAAACAAGGAGCAAACCACACCAAAGCACCCATTTACCACCCACAAACATTGCAAATATAAGTCAAGTGTCATGACACTGTGGAATCAGGCCCTCAGCAATTTTTGGGCATATATGGAGTTGTTGTGATAATCTTAAAGCTTGTTTCTTTGCCTTGCTTTTGGTGAGAAAAATATAATATTTGCATTTGAAACCGGTTGGAGTCACTTGATGTCAGAGGTAAAATTAGTGAGAAAATGGCCTCCAAATTTAGGTGACTTCCAAAGCTGTAGTGTATTCGGAAACTGCAGACTAACTCCTCCCCCCCCCCCCCCCCAATCAGTATTTTTCAGTAAAATTCACACATAAAAGTGTATTTAATGGACACAAAATAGAGCCCTCCAAAAAACCCCAATTCGATAAAAATTCCTCAACGGAGGGGAAAACGTTGATTTTTAAATTCTATTACCTTAATGAGCACTAGTTTCACCATGAAGCCGTACATATATAAAGATAAAAAGTTGGCCTACTTTGACGCAGTGGGAGTTAAAGAGAAGTACATATATAAAGATAAAAAGTTGGCCTACTTTGACGCAGTGGGAGTCAATGTGAAGCACATCAATATCATGGATGACCATTTAGTACTGGTTAAAACATCACAGAGAGAGACAAACAACAGCAGGCAAGCAAAGACCCACCAATGATGTCCAATGGTTCCCTCCAACCGCATACACATACTATTATCATTCTGTTCATTCCTTTTCATCAAACAGTGGTAACACTTGAACATTGAACCTAAACATTATTATTACATCATCACAAACTACGTCAACATAAACTGTTTAGTTTCGTTTTAGTAAGAGTTTAATTGCACTTGTAATACAAATAGGTCATATTAGTACTGAAGATTAGAGGTGTTACAATTGAGTAACATGCAAAGAAATGGATGAGAGATAAGGACGATAGAGGTCTTTAGTTTAGTTTTAGTAGAGGTTTTACGGTGCTCACAACTGCAGAAGGTCATATGAGTGTCAGAAGACTAGAGGTGTCCACAAGAGAGTAAAAAAACATAAAAAAAGAACAAGAGGAGAAAAGGACGATAGATGTTTGATAGGAAAGAAGAAGCAAACCACACCAGAGCACCCGCCAACCACCCATCGATAGATGTCTGATAATAAAAAAGAAGGAGCAAACCACACCAGAGCCCCCACCAACCACCCACTGAGGGGTTTTGAAGCAGGAAAAACTCAAACAAAACAATAATGAACAACATTTCTTGCACACATAGAGAATTGAAGCTGCAAGGGTAAAAGTGAAAGTAAAAGACACGAAAAACACAAAACATACCTAGACCAAAGTCTTTCATGCGCTTGTCAATTTCTCTCAAATTTTTATCTACATCCGAATCATTAGGATCTGAAACATCAATACTCACAGTGTTAGACTTGAGCATTGCAGCATTTGACACTACTGATCAATCCATGTTATTAAAAAGATTAGAAAAGAAATTTTGGAATATCTGGTAATGTTCTTGAGTGGTTCAATCAAGCCATACCTATCTGGGAGTTCACAATCTGTTCTTGAGAATGCAAAAAAAAAAGTGAGCTATATACAGCTTAAATTACGCGGTACCACAAGGCTCTGTGTTGGGACCACTGTAAAACACTTTGTACACTACACCACTTAGTACCATCATAAGAAGTCACAACAGTTCCTCTCACAGGCAGACAACACCCAGCTGTACCTGTCCCCGTGGTTTTATGCACCCCGCATAATTTTGCCAAATTTGATCATTTTTAGCATATTAGCATAATTTCTGATTATTTTCCTTTATCATTCTTTCTTAAAATTAACAGAATCGCAAAATTTCACATTTTTGGGCTCAGTTTGCATAATTTCAATTTTTTTTTCTTGCATAAATGACGGGGACAGCTGTACATGTCTTCAGAGTCAAGCAACATGCATTTAAAAACTCAAAGCATGACAAAATGTGAAGACATAGTAAAGACTTGGATGACATCCAAGAGACTGAAGTTACACAACAACAAGGAGACCGAAATGATTTGATATAACCCAAAATGCTTTGGTGACACAATTTGATGGTACTGATCACCTTGTTGTTGGAAATGGGAAAGTGTTTTTTGTTGTTTTTTTTCAAGCAAAGGCCCAAAATGTAGGAGTTATATTTGACAACAAATTGTCTATGCACCTCCATCTTAAAGATCCAAAAAGTCTTTTCAAAAGCTGTTCCCTAGATGTGGAATTCCATCATTCCCACTGCATTTAAAAGAGGCGCCTACTTTGACCGCATTTAAATCTGGCCTGAAGACCCATTTATTTAAATCTAATTTTACTACTAGTTTTAATCTTCTTCCAACAGCAAGTGTGATTGATCAGAAGCCACAGTATTTGTCTTTTTGGGTATGAGATATTCATCAGATTGTGAGTGTATATTATTATGTATAATAAAGAATTGTTGTACGTTGAATGGGCCACTATACATGAAATACTGACTTTAAATCTTATTTTACTGTGAAGCATCTCAAGTCACCATGGAGTGGGCACTATATTACAATAAGTGATATTTATTATTATCATTATTAATTATTATCACTATTATTATTATTATTATCATCAAATAGGACAAAAATAATTCAAAGGGTATATAATGGGTTTTCTTTTAACTTAATAAAGATAGATCACAACAAGGTATAAGTTACTGTGTTGTCCTTCTAGAAAAAAACTCAAAGTTTAATGACACTCCCCCCCCCACCCCCACCCCCCCGCCCATAAAATAAAAACAACAACTTAACAGCACAAAATATATTTACAAACCTCTCTCTCTCTCCATGCGCATGCATTTGTGAGTATGTGCATGCCTGTAAGTGTAGTATGTTTAGTTAAAGTAAGAGTTTTACGGCACTTGTAACAGAAATAGGTCACACACAACTGCCGAAAATTAGAGGTTCTACCGTAGAACAACATTCAAAGAAAAGGAGGAGAGATGAGGATGGACGATGGATGTTTGATGACAGAAAAGAAGTAGCAAACCGCACTAGAGCAACTGCTAACCACCCCCTGTGCCATCATTTTTAAAAGTACAGTGTATGCAGGTTTTTTAAAATTTTAAAGCCAAAAAACGGAATGTTGTCACCAAGAAAACAAACTCTTTGAAAACATCTCAAGTCACCAGTTTTCTTTTAAAGACGCAATTTTGATGATAACTTCCTTATTATCTTTAAATCAGACCTTTTTTCAGTAAAAGCATTCAGTTCTTGGCTGTGGGTGGTTGGCGGGTGCTCTGGTGTGGTTTGCTCCTTCTTTTCTATCAAACATCTATCATCCTTATCTCTCCTCGTTCTTTTTTTATGTTTGCTACTCTCTTGTAACACCTCTAATCTTCGGCACTTATATGACCTTATTGTGTTGCAAGTGCAATAAAACACTAAAACATAAAAGTTCTTGGCTCTCTGTAAAATTGTAAAAACTGCATATATATATATATACTATATACTGTCTCTTTTAAAAATGATGGCAGCACTAAGAGCAGCATGAGCAATTCATTCATAAAAAGTCTTAGAAATTTTCTTATTACATTCCTTACCATCAACCGGAGATTTCGGTCGACCCAGCGGAGGGGCACCGGCTAACGAACCCATTCCCGAGCCACGACCGGGACTGAGGGAGGGGAGGCCATCCAGAGAACTCATTCCACTTCCAGCTGGTTTGTCTTTGGCTTGCTTGCTATCTCCGTTCTCTTTGGGTTCTGCCTGCATTTCCTTGTTCTTTTCTAATTCACTTGAGGAAAAAAAATTAGGGGAAGTCATTTAAAGATGGAGCTCATCCAAAGTTTGAAATTATGCGCAAAAAAGGGAGAACAGAAGGAAAAGGAAACGTTTTTAACAGCAGTTCGAAACGAAGTTCAATAACTATATGTAACCAGTTGGCATGACAAAAATTTTAAATTTCAAGGAAAAATCATGCATCTCTCTCTCTCTCTCTCTTTCATCCTAGACTCCCACACATTCTCATTCACCATGCCTACAATGTGACCCAAAATGCACATGGGTCTTAAGCCACACCATACAAACAGACTGTGTGTGAGGGGGTTTGTGTGTGTGTGTGTGTGTGTGAGGGGGTTTGTGTGTGTGTGTGTGTGTGTGTGTGTGTGTGTGTGTGTGTGTGTGTGTGTGTGTGTGTGTGTGTGTGAGCGTGTGCCTGTGTTGTATTTTCAAAAAGAATTCATGTTAAAAATCTCTCTTTCCTCTGTAAGCTGTCTTTTGGAAAAACCAAAATAAAGCTTCAGCGTAGAAGTTGACACATGCAAATAACATTAATTTCAAAATCATAGACACTGGTGTCTTGGATGTATCTGAAAGAAGGGTACTTGTCACAACAAATTCTTTAAAGTTTGGTTTTGGCTTGAGTAAAGTAAAGGGCAGCATATCGGCAAGACAACAGCGACTTAGAGCTGGGAAAGAGCAAAACAGACAGACAGATACAACGTAGGGACAATAAAGAATTAGTTTTAGTTTTAGTAGAGGTTTTACGGCACTTGCAACTGCATAAGTTTATACGAGCGCCAGAAGATTAGAGGTGTTACAAGAGAGTAACAAACATAAAAAAGAAGAAGGGGAGATAAGGCCGATAGATGTTTGATAGGAAAGAAGAAGCAAACCACACCAGAGCACCCGCCAACCACCCACACAATAGAGAATAACGACCTACCAATGGCAGCTTCCAACTACACGTACCCACTTATGAATTTGAATATATAACTCATCCCAATACAGATGGACAGTCAAGATAGACATGACACAAGACACGGAACTGTACATGCTAATTCAAAGTAACTAGACAAAGAACATGCTGCCAAAACAATCAGCTCCAGCATGCTGATATCTTTCTTAGTGGTCTATGGATGTAAACAGTTGCTACACAGAGTGATTTTGAGGAGCAATATGTAATGACAGTGCAACAGAGATGGACAGAGTGTTTGGTGATGAGTGTTGAGTTGAAGAACAGGTGGCGTCTTTTTTTTTAATATAGAGAGAGGCCAGTACAGATGGTGCCTTGATGTATACAATGTGATCTGTGCACTAATAGAAGGTGACACGAGCCCAAGAAGGCACAAGTGCTGAATTTTTCATTTGCTTATTTAGATGAAACATGCCTCTGAGGAACATACATCTTTTTGTTTAAAAGTCTTTCTTTTTTTTAAACTAGGTAATAGTGGCTTCAGACATTTCTAAAATATTGTTTGCTGGAAACATAGAACAAAAGCAAGCTCTATAAAAATACTCCTCATCTGCTCTATTTTTAAAAAAAGGATTTTGACATTAGAAATGTGAGAAATCATTGTTTTTTTGTCATAACAACAAAGACAAAATCTTGAATACTAAAGGAAATGGGAAATAATAACAATGAGTGGCATCTCATCAACACAAATTTAAAAATAAACAAATCATGGAAATCCAAAAAAAATTTTTTAAACCCAACAAAGACAAACTATTTAAACCAAAATTAAGAGAAGTGGAGAATCTTCACCATAAAAAAAAAACCAACACCCTCTGTTTATCTAACAATACGCCACCACTATGACACAAAAAAATTGTCTAACTGCACAGTGTGTAACTTATACTTTACACAAACACCAATAAAATTATGCGTGAAAATAATATAAAACAAAATCTGACGAGAAACAAAGGAAAAATCAAACAGAATTTGTGCTGCCAGTTGAGTACAATAAAATTGGACAAATCCCAGAAATCATACCCGTCATGAGTGCAACAGAATACAAAAACGGACAAAACAACAAAGCCTCCCTCATCATCTCACTAAATGAGCACGATTCACAAAATCCAGTGACCTTAGATTGACACAAGAGTTTCTCAACACCTGAACTTTATAGCATGATATAGGCCAAAGGGCTTTGAACTCAAATAGCCGCTGGTTCACGGGAAAAGAAATGACTTATGGCATAATTTATTTGGCACCCAAATCTACGTATTACACTTATTCACAATTTTATATTCACACTGGGAGGTGGAGACCTGAAAAAAGTTATTACACTCAAAGCTGGTCCTTGGGTAACGAAAAATTGAGATTCTATCACCTAAAACGTGTATGAGTCACCCAAATGAGACCTTTTAAGGATCATTAGTTTTTTTTTAACTTTCAGCTGCTACCGCTTTTAAGTCCACAACGAAAACTTTTTAGATGCAGTAAGACAGTTCTGTTTGAATTTATTGACATACTTCTTCATCTAAAAACTCTTGATTACTTCAATTTCAGTTATCTAAAATTTCATTTTTACATATTTTTTTTGTTAAAAAAAGAAATGAATACCTATCAAAATACAAATCTAAAAACATTTGTAAAAATATGGCACGCTACCTCTACCCAACTCCAACCCCCACACACACACACACACACACACACACACACACACACACACACACAGGCACACACACACCCCCCCCCCCTAACAAACACACACACACTTTCTTCATCATTAAATGAGTGCACATGAGCAGCGAACAGCATTTGCAAAGTCCACTCGCACACAAACATGCGGTCCAAGTTTCAATTAGTTGGGAACATGCTTCGTCATAGTCACAAAATTATACATAGTTCTACTACAACCAAATCTCACACATGTAATATGCAAACAAAAAGGAAACGGGAGTTCAAAAATTGAATTTTCTGGGCTCCTAATGAATTACAAAGTTATTTGATTGAAATCACCCCCTCTAAGAACACATTAGATCAGTATTTTTCGTCATAAAGAGAGTTTGAAACTCCATCTTCAAGTTAATTTTTCCTTCTGAAACCGTGGCGGTCGTTAAAAAAATAACTGTTGTCCTTTCAGAGTATGATTGACATTCTCTGTCGATTTTCTTGAAAACAATTCTTTAAAAAAGAACAAATTTTATCTTATATTGAACACTCAATAAAAAGCTCTCAACTGGCATCTAGCATGCAAGCTATTCAACAGATCAATTTCCTCAGGCATTTTCAAAGCAATTTAGCTCCAAGTCATATTAGCATTCATTTACAAATTGCCACAAATGAAGACAAAAAAGGCCAGCCTTTCTGCCTTTCTTTTCTTTTTTCTTTTTCAAGATCATCTGATAAATATATTTCGGAGAATGATTAAAACCAACCAAAAGTCAGTTTTGTTTTACTCTTTTTTTCTTTCAAAGACCAGGAATAGTTTGAGCATGAGAGCTTCAATTATAAACAAGTCAAATGGCACAGCTGCCGGGGGCAATTTCTTCTATAAGATCAATTTGGCAAAATTCTATGTGAGCCACTCCTAAAATCAATCTCATTTCTCAAAATACACTCTCAAAGCAATTAGTGCTGTTGTTACAAAATCACAAAGCATTTCATCTGCAAATGTTCAACATTAATATTGATGGTGAAATACACTAATTCAAGAACATTTATTCACCACAGATTTGCAAGAGTCAAGAATTTTGTCATATTTTTTTCAAAACTTTTTTCGTTCTCTTGAGGTTTTAGAGATGGGTTCAATAAAGGTAACTTAGTATCTTAACAAAAAAAGTTATCATGAACTGAAAAAATCTGCCTTGTACGAAGTTCTGAAACAAGAGCCAGCATATCTTCCAATTAATGGACTGCTACAGAGAGCTCTTCGCACGGCACTTAACGGGTCAGTCACTGATCAATTCAATCTCAACTGGCTAAAACACATCTTTAAGGCAATCGTTGTTGCAGATATAGAGGCACTCAACAAACTTCTAAGTGCTAGCCAAATTAGATGTCATTCACAGCAAGTCTCTTAGACACTGCATGAATGGGTTTTCAGAGGAGTTAGGTAGCATGAAAAGAGAGAACATGTGGGGGGTAAAAAACAGGAGATAATTTTTTCCTGGTTTTGTTTCGGAATTTGACAAAATAATGTGACAGACAAAAGCACTCAGAATCTTCATCGATCAAACCATCAAACCAAATTGAGAAGTGAGAACACACCTCAAGTTTCACATGATTAGAGGTTTACTCGTTAGGAGAGGAAAAGGACTGTGAGCTGTGCCCTGGGTCTCAGGTCATTTAGGACATTCCCCCTTTCCCTCACAGTTTTGATGTACAGTCGAACCAACTTTAAAGCCCACCTGTACAAGATAACCACTTCCATCTCCACCATGCCTGTTTTTTTATATCATCACATTGTCAAAGACATCTACCTGTCTAAGACAACCAATTTTCGTCTCCACAATGGATGGCAGTCTAGGACAGTTTCAACTGTATATTTCATATCAAAGTCAACGGTCATATACAAGTCGACAAGAATTGGTCATATCTGATGTACAATCTTCATGAACCCAAACCTATTTGCTTCTACTCTATTATCAAAAGCCTTACAATCTATCATTTGATATTTGTGAGATTCTGAACTTTGATGGGATTGCTTAGCTCATCTTCTACAACCCATATACTCATTTTCTACAGCCTGATTAAGAAGAACACTCAGTACCAAACTATTCTAAAAACAACTGCCTATAGAGTACACTTAACTCGTATACAAAATACATAAGAATACAATGGTTGACAAAAGATTATAAAAACAAAAGCTGAATGTTCCCGGTACAATTGTTCTCTGACAAGACAACATTCTTTTATAACGAGAGGTAAAAATTTCCCAGTTCTATCCATTTCTAGATACACTTACAACATAGAAAACTGGTACAATCTAGTGTGGTTAATTTCCGTCAGGCATTAATCGCAGTCTACAGCAACACAGAAAACTGATCACTTCTTGGTGCGTATGGGAAGAGAGAAAAACTGGGAAAAGTTCAGAGGGGAAAGTTGGGAACGGGACTGGTGCATCACAAAAGTGTCAGCACTACTGGCAATGTGTTACCTCCGGTGGAAACGCGGAATTTGAGATGGGCGATAAGGACTAGCTTTCTTGGTGGCTTTACTCACGCTGTTGGAAGGGACACTAGGGGGGGGGAAGGGTAACAGGCAAATTAACTCATAAAGCACAGAAAACATGACATAGAAAGCAACAGAAACTGGGAACTGTAGCAAAAGCCAAAACAAAAATATGGGGGCTTGTGCGATACTTGGATTTTTAGAGAAGAAAAATAACAACGTCAAGTACGTTTTTGGGGGATTTTCAAATCTAGAAATAACACGTCTCCTGAAACCACAGATAAGATCTTTTGTTGTCCTGTCCCCATGGATAATTCTCATTGATTAATAAACTACGAATTCCAATGACTTATCAGTTGGAATTACATACCTATAAAGTATTAGTGAAAAACGCTTCTAAAATTTTTGCCTACATAATCAAGATCAGAAATTCGGGTATCTGAGACCTGGGAGCATTTTCATTTTTGTGAAGACAAATGTAAGTTTTAGAGAGTCTGAACAGTTAACTGACAGAAAAAGATAATGTTTCAATATGATAAACAGTTGTGAACCAAAGAACTTCATGAAAAGGAACATTAAATAAAAAAGGACCAATCTGCAGTAGTGGATGAACAGTACACAACCTTGTTACTTGAGTATATGCACTCAGTTATCATATCATTTACATACTATTTCTACACACATGTTGAAACTTTCTTCTGAAGTTGGATAAGAAAATGCAGGCACTTGAATTTTGAGACTTTGATGTAAAGAGAGTAAAAATTTACGGTTCTTTAAAACAGTCATTGCTGTGAGGAACAAAAACAGTTCCCAGGAAAATAATCTTGTTGTGCAAACACATATATTTGTTACAACAAGCTGTTTTTTGAAAAAATGAAAAAAACCTTTTCTCTGGTGCACAATATTCCATGAGACAACTCAAGTGAGCTATACATGTTTTACATGCGACAGCAGAAGTGGATAATGACAAGCAGAGAACCAGATGGACTTATCTTGAGACTGTGCGCTATTTTTGTTCTTAGAAGTTTCAAGCAATTAATAGAAGTAGAAAGTTAAAATTTGCAACATTTTGTTTCTTAATTCTATCATAATGCACAGAACATGCTAGTTACAAAAAAATATATCCAATCCGTGAAAAAAGGTCAACCTTAAGAATGATCGTCTTGACGGAGCTGTGATATAACTGAAAATAAGTGAGACATACAGCCATAAATAATTTCATGGACGGGTGAGGGGATTTACAAAAAGGATCTATAAATACAGTCATAAACAGTTTCACTGATGGGTAAGGGGGACGTATTACTGAAAGCACAGGATCAGGTAACCACAAAAAGTGTTGTAGAATAGTAGTATATACTTTAACAATATATATATATAATAAAAATATGAAGAAGGAAAGGGGGGGGGGGAGAGACATACAAAGCAGTAAAGCAGTGAGATACAATCTCATTGTTGCCAACTTTTTAATTTAAAAATAGCAAACCCTATCCATGCATGCAGCAGGTCAAGATGCCCCCCCCCCCCCCCCCCCACCAAAAAAAAACTACAACCCCAAAACCCCTTTACACACACCTCTCTGCATTCAATAAATTTACGCTTCAAAGAAGACATGCTGCAAAAGATATCTCCAGTTAACTAATGGGCTTCGTTTTCATGATCATTTGCAAATCGAATCTTGAAAGTTAATAATTTTTCTTCGACATAGGTGAGTCTATGAGGAGCAATATTAGAAAACAGACAGCACGTATTTTCTGGTCATTCGTACAATCTGGGTTACTATCCTGTTGTGACAAAGAAAGCACCTGATTCCCCTTGCATCAACAACCTCTAGACGACTACTAATAGGAGAAATTAGATTATTCTCTTTTTTCTTTAAAGTGGAGTGACAGTGAAAAAGATATGAGTCGCCTTGACCCCAGCTGCGTAATAAGTCCCGGTATCTAGCAGATTGAGGTCACGTAATGTATCAAATGTTCACAACGGATAAGCCTATGATAAAATAACATTTATAAATTTAAAAATCTATCCACAAAAAGTTAACTGAGTACTGAAAATTATCAAAAATTGCACAGCATATAACAGTGAAATTGACTTAACATTTTACTTGCCCATCAATTTAGATCAGCGGTCTCAAGCTCAAGTTACCCATGGGGCCACTGGGGGTAGAGTCTGGGTAAATTGAGATCACATCAGGCATTCCACACCAAAAAATGTTTCCAGTATTGACCAGGGAGGGCCACACTAAAACTTTGATGTCAAGTAGGGCCGTAAAATATCGCTCTGCTGCGAGCTTAAGACCCCTGATTTAAATCATTTAGAAAACAAATCACCCCAGAACGTATTTCCACACCCTTTACAGTTTGTCTTATGTATTCTGACAATAACAAGAAAAAATCAACTGGGGTTTCTGCAAAACAGATGAGGCCTTTAGAAAGGTAGGTAAGAACTCTGAAGAATAAGACTTTTGAGGGCAGGTGTACTTGGTAAGTCTGGAACAAGCCCACAGGAGTTCTGACAACACAGACACACACACACACATATAGAAGCATGGTCGACAAAGGTTACATGGGGATATTTATGGAAACATTTAGGACGTACTGGGAAAAAAAAGTAGATTTTTTTCCCGTAAGTTTCTGGGTTTTAGATAAACTTGTAAAAAAAAAGAATTTTCGCAAGCATATCTCATTCTCGAAATAAAAAGTCTGGCCAAAATAAGGATCAAATACTACAGCAACCAAAAGTACAAAAGGTACACAAAGCTCAAGTCATATCTCTGGAACACAGAGAAAAAAAATGCGAGCTATAACTCCATGAAGAAACAAATAACTTTCATGAAATTTTTTTTTTTTTTAATCATTTAAAGACATTCTGTACAAATCGCAAAACTGTTCTTATCACAGAAGTAACACCTGGAGGGTGACGATGGCAATGGTGGGGAGACGTCATGGCAGAGATCCCCAAAACTCCTGGCACAACACTTCTCATGTCCACCCACCATGACACTTGCCGACATCTAAACTGTCTTAATGAGGGTTGATGGGTGCTCTGGTGTAGTTTGCTCCTTCTTTCCTTTTAAAAATCTTTCTTCCTTATCTTCCTCTGTTGGTTTTTTTTTGTATGTTACTGTCTAGTAGCAATTCTATTCTTCGGCACTTACAAGACTGATTTGTGTGGCAAGTGCCATAAAAATGTTACTAAAACTAAAGAAATACTGTCCAAAAGCACTTCTTGCTACAAAAGATCAGCAAAAGTAAGCACAGAAAAATGAGTTCCAAATATCACTCAAAACACAAATGAAACACAACTTACTTGGAGAGGGTGCTAAACTGTACAGATGAGGTGGGGATGTCATCAAAGAACGGATCTTCCTCAATGTCGCTCCCCAGTCGATCAGCACCGAGATTCTCATCCGCTTTCCTTGCTGCATTGTTCGCGTCGCTGTTGGAAGAGGCTGGGGGGTTGACCTTGCCTTGGACTTGGCTGCTCTGAGATGGCAGCTGTTGCTGAGACTTCTGACGACAGTGACACATGGTCTCTTGTTATATGAAACCTCAATTAGAAACACAAGCTTCAAAATTGCAATATAAACAGCACAAGAGACTCTTGTGAAAAAAATAATCTTAAAATCTTGAAAAGTAATGATTGGGAAGGACAGCAGAAAAAAATAACCTATCATTTAGACTTTTTTACAGCAATATTTTTCAGATGTCCATTATTTCTTAAAATACTTTCGGATTTCTTTCTGAAAATAAGTGAAACAATTCATCAATCCAACGACTGTAATAATGTAAACACTGTTACTAGTGATGACCGACACATGAGGTACACATATAAAAATTACTTCGAAAGCCAGTGAAGGTCATTTCTCTGTTTAGATTAAAGAGATTTATCTAGATTTGTAGTCAGAACACAAATGTACTGTTTCGGTTGAGCGCTATATAAATGTTTTATCTTATTATTATTATCATTAATATTATAATTATTATTAACATATTATTATGATTATTATCTTTACTATTAATATTATCATTACTACTATTTTTATTATTAGCAGTAGTATTATTATTACTAATTTTTAATTTAAATCATCATTATTAATGATATCATTATTAAAATTCCACAACTCACTGTGCCAGGTTTATGCGAGGGGGAAACAATGTCTGCCACATCCCCAGACACCACAGTTCGGCACAGTAGGAACAGGCGCTTGTACATGCCCAGGAATTCATCAAAATCAATCGCTGGAAGACAAAAAAAAACCCAGACACACCCAAGATTTATTATAAATAAATAGCTTCAGGTAAAAAAAAATAAGAATTTGTTCTAGTAAGACTTTTACAGCACTTGCAACACTATTAGGCCATACAAGTGCCAAAGATTAGAGGTGTTTCAAGAGAATAACGAACACAAAACACAAAAAAGAAGGAGGGGAGATAAGGACAATTAATGTTTGATGATAGGAAAGAAGGACCGAACCACACCAAAGCACCAACCAACCACCCATGCTGGAAGACAAAAACCCCCCAGACATATCCAAGATTTATTACAGATACTTTGCTTTCGGATGAAAAAAAAAAAAAGGACAAGAATGTACTCATTAACCTTGCCCTGACTTGATTGTCTAAACATGCCGAAAACCAATACATACAAACAAAATAAAAACTCAAACATTCTAAAGTTTTTCATTAAAAAGTCAGCTAACAGAGCCAGATTATGTGAATGAATACATGCCCATTCAGTTAAAAGGAGAACAGTTTTACTGCAGGTGTTTTTCTGCTCCCATCAACACAATTTAGATCAAAATAATAATAATAATAATAGATAGCATTTGTATAGCGCATGTCACCACTCGGAAGCAAGCTCTATGAGCTTTATACTGTATTATTACCCCAGCAGACCATACAACACTCAGAAACATTCTCAGCTTCCCGGGAAGCATGCAGTGCAAGCAGCTGGTTAAGCACTCAAACACGAACAAAATGACAAGATCTTTCACTGTCTATAGCTGGGTAGCCATTCCCACCTGGGTGAAGTGAGGAAAATTAGTGTAAAGTGTCTTTCCCAAGGACACAACGTCGGGCCCGCGGCTCGAACCCCGAAACCCATAACCTCACGATTACATGTCCAATAGCCTAACCACTAGAAGGTGGGCATCTCCACCTGCAAGGGCCAAACCCAGCTGAGAGAGATACAACATCCACGCAGAAAGACTGAAATACTCTATAAAAATTCTCCCCTCTCGGAAATTGAACATCAATAGTAAAAAAAGTCATCTTTCCTTTTGTAACTGATGAGCTAATTTAAATCCTACTAGAATTTATTTACACTGATATGACAAATGTCATGGCACAAAAAAATTGTTTAAGCTAGCCTGGGTCTGATACATGCCTCATGTAAAATAAATTCTAAACGGCGCAAAGAAAAAATTCAAGAAAGACTTCAGAACAAAGAATCTGCATGGTAAAGAGTGGTGAGCAGTACATAGTATAATCTACTTAATTAAGAGGATCCATCAACTTAATTTACTAAGTGTACCCTACAGCCATGAGAAGGATAACATACTGAGAGACAAAAAGAGTCACCAAAACCACTACTATATAAACAAAGACAACGCTAACAGTGCACAAACAAGCAGAACAGACATAAACATCAACCATTTTTTAGCTGTATTTTCAAAATTACCAAAGATCATTTACAGGCAATATGATATACAATCATCATCATCTTTCCAAAAAAATATTTAGTAAGAGTTTTATGATAATAGTAACAACATGGTCATATAAGTGCTGAAGATTAGAGTTTAGTTTTAGTAAGATTTTTACGGCACTTGCAACACAATAAGGTCATATAAGTGCCGAAGAATAGATGTTACTAGACAGTAACATACACAAAAAAGGAGAAGGAGAGAAAAGGACGATAGATGTTAGATAGGTAAAAAGGAGCAAACAACATCAAAGTGCCCGCCAACCACCCGCTATCATCATCATTAAGTGTCAAAAGTGGACAAGACATCACTGATCAGGTTCGAAATTTGATTCTCCGCTCAGATGCTCTCAAAAAACGTTTATTATCCAGGTCTTTCCCTGTCACCCATCAAAGTTTAGGTTTTCCCAGTAAGCTGCTCTTAGTCTAAGCCTGCCTCATTTGTCTTCTATTTTTCCAGTAAGAACAAGATATTCAAGGCCTTTATGCCGACTCGAGTGTCTCAAAAACTGCATATGTCTCCTCCTTATTGTTTTTATTAGTGAGCAGCCCACAAGGATTTCTTTCAGTATCTTCAATACATATACAATGGCAATGAAGAATCCAAAAGAGTAGCAGAAATAAAGCAATGTCCATGCCAAGGCCAAATGCATTCTGAGTTGATCTAGATACATCTATTGACATAAAAGAATACGCTAAACAGCATGCTGACAGGTGATGACACAAGAAGCTTGAAAGTACAACAGAATGAACCATACGATACAAAAACAACACAATATTTCCATTTACAGTCAAAACTGCTCAAGCGGCAACCTGTCCAAGACAATCAACTGTATAAATGGCCACTTCCCATTTTCTCTCAAGGTTTTTTTTTATATTACAATGACATTGTCCAATACAACTACTTTTCTCCAAGACAATGAATGACCATCTTGGACAATTTCAACTGTATTTTCTAAGATGAACATTTGCCAGTGACTGCAAAATCTCACAGATGAAGGCAGGGTAAGGCAGTATTCTACCCGCACATCCTTCGCAACATATTGCAGATTGATTAAGCTAAAATGTCTACAAATTACTATGACATACACCTGTACAACAAAGCTAAGATTGTGACAAGTTAACTCAAGAACTAGATCTGAGGTACAGTGATAGTGCAAATATCATTCAGACCACAATGCTACACTTCATTTGAGTTCAAGAGAGAAGAGCACTTTCACTTAAATGGCCATACAATTTGTAAAAGTCAGACAGCTGACAGAAATCACAGAGGAATAAAAGAGAGGCAAGACCAACAACCGAAGCTCTAAACCATTGACAGAACGCAAAATGAAAGCGTCATAGATTATAATGTTAAATATGCAGCAGAATTTTACTTTGTTCAAGATTTGTTGACACAGAAGACTGAAATGTTAGCGTCAAATAGATTCTCAAATAATGACACGCCTCAGCTTTTTTTCCTCCAATATCCTATCCTGTTTCTCTTTTCAACAAAGCGAAACCCCTTCCACTGACACATACTGCTGTAACACCCTGTGACAAAACAGCATAAAAAACACAAAAACAATACATTCTGTAAAGAATACATTCCTACAGCTCTCCAAAAGATTCAATGACAACAAGTTAACGATGAGACATGCTACGACAAAAAAGCATTATCAGTGAGACAATGTGCCAGACAGAATTTTTATCTTTAGTAAATAAAAGTTTTTAGTTTAGTTTTAGTTGAGGTTTTACGGCGCTCGCAACTGCGTACGGTCATATAAAAGTTTTACGGCACCAGTGACACAATCAAGTCAAATATGTTCCGACAAATAGAGGTATAGCTAGAGAGTTACATATAAAGAAAAGAAGGAGGAGAGATAAGGACGATACATGGGTGATGGGAAAGAAGGAGCAATCCACACCAGAGCACCCATCAACCACCCACATGCTAGACTGAATGCATCAGTCTGGGGAACACATGACAACAGCGGCCAATAACGCCAGATGTCATTTGACAAAACATGCAGAAGTAAACACTGCGACACAGCTGCACAATCCATCCAGAGACAATGTGCTAGGCAGAAATTCTTTGTTTCAGTTAGAGTTTTACTGAAGTGTGTGTTTTACTGCACAATTAGGTCATGTAAATGCTGAAGATTAGAGGTGCTACAAGAGAGTAACAAACACAAAAAAGGAGGAGAGATAGGGACAATAGCTGTTTGACAAGAAAGAAGGAGCAAACCACATCAGACACCCATTAACCACCGACGCTATACAGAAAAACAGACCAAAATTCTTCATAACATCTCAACGGAAGTCTACAATCAGACAAACTTCCTTCATCCAAACATGTTGAAACGAACATTGCAACACAGTAGAGCAAAGTGACAATATGCTTCACAGTACAATTGGCTGCAACTCATCCTTCACCCAGACACACGGTATTGAAGGGAATATTGTGACACAGTGGTGAAGTCAAAGTGATGACATGCAATACAGAATAAAAAGCCTCCATCCTTCAAAACACATCTCAACAACAGAAGCCAACAATAAGACAAAATTTCATTCCTCCTCGGAAAGAATATTGTGACACAACAGCCCTACCAAAGAAACAACATGCTACACAGAGACAGTGATCCTGACTCTTCACAACTAATTACAAACACAGTCATCAACATGAGAATCTAATTTTTTTAAACACTCACTAGATAAAGGAATACAGATACATAATTTCGTTTTTTAAAGTGACACGGTGCAAAGTGTTCCATGCACAGAAAATACACACACACAAAAGCCATTCCCCCATTCGCAGACTTTGAAACCAATACCACATCAGACACCCATTAACCACCGACGCTATACAGAAAAACAGACCAAAATTCTTCATAACATCTCAACGGAAGTCTACAATCAGACAAACTTCCTTCATCCAAACATGTTGAAACGAACATTGCAACACAGTAGAGCAAAGTGACAATATGCTTCACAGTACAATTGGCTGCAACTCATCCTTCACCCAGACACACGGTATTGAAGGGAATATTGTGACACAGTGGTGAAGTCAAAGTGATGACATGCAATACAGAATAAAAAGCCTCCATCCTTCAAAACACATCTCAACAACAGAAGCCGACAACAAGACAAAATTTCATTCCTCCTCGGAAAGAATATTGTGACACAACAGCCCTACCAAAGAAACGACATGCTACACAGAGACAGTGATCCTGACTCTTCACAACTAATTACAAACACAGTCATCAACATGAGAATCTAATTTTTTTAAACACTCACTAGATAAAGGAATACAGATACATAATTTCGTTTTTTAAAGTGACACGGTGCAAAGTGTTCCATGCACAGAAAATACACAAACACAAAAGCCATTCCCCCATTCGCAGACTTTGAAACCAATACCTTTAGGTGTCAGTGAATACATTGCTGAAACATTGTAAAGAAAACATTTACACAAAAATTTTATCAACATGCCTACATCATAACAAAAAGTCTGAAAAAAAATAATACTGTGACCACATACTCCATTTTCTTATGTGTTAACTTGTTCCTTTTTAAAGGATCTGCATACAAATAGATCAGAAGATGTATGCTAGAGGTTAAAAAATTGAAAGACAAGATACAAAGCTCTTAATAGCAGTTTGGTAGACAATATTGGAGACTATGTCAATAACTTTAGAAAGTTTAGTTTTAGTTTGAGCTTTACAGCACTTGTAACACAATTGGGTCATATAAGGGCCAAAGAATAAAGGTATTAGTAGAGAGTTACATACGAAGAAAAGAAAGAGGAGAGATAAGCATGATCAACGTGTCATAGGAAAGAAGGAGCAAACCATACAAGAGCACCCACCAACCACCCACAACTTTAGGAAAGAACAAGGGGAAAATACAAACAATCAAAAGAAGAATATGAGAATACCATACAGTCATGCACAGATATTTTGGACATGTTAGGGGTTGACAAATGTGTTTGACATATCCGTAATTCGAGTAACTTGTGATAACAATAATATAAGAGAGATATTCAAGAAAATCAAGAAATAAATGTGATGGTATAATGGTCCAAAAATGAATCACTGCCTTCATGAAAAGTACCTAGTATCGATAAATGGGTAGGCTAAAAGGATGGATAGTGCCTGCGCCTTGATCAATGTTGAAGTAAGAGACAAAGCGAGTGATGCTGATCAGCCTTAAGACAAAAAAATATTTCTCTCTCCTCAGATCACCATCATTATATAACCAGCACTGATCAGAGCATGTCACCACTTTTGTGTAATCACTTCCTGATCCATGCCATAACATTCAAACAACAACAACAACAACAACAACAACAACACACACACACACACACACATTCAAACAAGCACAAACGTAACAAACTGTTACACGGTCAATCTTCAATCACACACCAGCACCCACCCTCACAAATGACTAGATTATAGGGAAGTTCTAGATCCTTACGCACACAGCAGGTAATGTGGGATGATAATGTAACTAACCCGACATCAGCAGTATGTTTATCACACTATGGGAGCCAGTCAGGTGGGCTTGTGTAACCTAATATTCTCTATAAAGATGGATGTGTTTGTTTTTCATTGTAGCCGTATGTGCAAAAGCGATTTGAATTTGGGACACACTGTGATAGGAAATTTGACCAGGCTTTTTATGATGAGCTGTTAGACATATTCATGCCCATGTTTAAGAAAATAGTGCTGCCAATACAGAGAAAACATAGCAGTTCAGTCTGGGAATGGACTATTGTTCCAGTTAACCATATATTCGAATTTGCATGTTTTTGGGGGGTTTTATTATTGTAGAGGGTTTTACGGCGCTCGCAACTGCATAAGGTCATATGAGCGCCAAGGGGTGGGTGTCAACAGAGAAGTCTTTACAGGGAATCAAGACTTATTCTGCTCACCTCTCTAGCTTCAACAGCACAAGGTCTGCTTCGACTATCAAGGCACCCCGGAAATAGCAAGTCACAAGAGAGTGACAAACATGCAAAAGAAGTAGAGGAAAATGACAATAGTAAGGATTAAGAAAGAAAAAAAAGCAGTTCCCTGTTGTAGATCAGGCACAGTTATGAGCGTGACATGAATCAGCCCATTTACAATTCTACTGTGCTTGAACGAGAAATGTCCCCCATTTGAGAATGGCCTAAAGACACTAGTCAG
Source organism: Aplysia californica (assembly GCF_000002075.1). Lineage (NCBI taxonomy): Eukaryota > Metazoa > Mollusca > Gastropoda > Aplysiida > Aplysiidae > Aplysia > Aplysia californica. Next base: position 156,220 of record NW_004797775.1, on the reverse strand, counting down.
TGGCACTGCCCCGGGTTTTTTTTTGCATGTTTGAGTCATCTGTGCTTGACTGTAATCTGATAAAACAAAGGTGAAATGTAATCATCAACAATGTTCATTAAATTTATTCAAACAAGTAAAACTAATTCATCACTAACTAACAAACATCTTCACCTTCAAGATCAGTCAGACTTAGACAAAAAGGGAATTTGTTGATTACAAAAGGCATGTTATTACTTACAGCTGCTGAAATTTTTGTCTGTAGCTTTGAATTCATCATTAACGTAACGCTCTAGCATGTTCTGATGAAAGTTCGGAAACATGTCGAGAAAAAGTTCTCGTAATTCATCCTTGTCAATGGCACCACTGTGATCCTGTGGAGTCAAATGGGAAAAAAAACTGCGTCAATAAAATAACAAATTTATCAAGAGATAACTGTATGGAAATATGACACAAGGTGAGTGGCCTATTTGATGAACATCATGAACTTTCGACTGCACACAAAGTACTAGGAGTGAAAATTTTATCTTAAGAGTGCCTGTTTCACTGCCCACCTCTAAAATGACATTTGAGCTACGCTTCTGCCTCCGAGACCTAACAAAAATACTCTATGGAACATCACAGCGGCCGCAGCAAACCGGCACTTATCACTATAAGGCATTGGACAGAAGGGTGAGAGCCCAGCTGTTGCTCCATCAATAACAACAACAACATCTCAAGAGTGTACTAATATTTCTATCAATGAGACCAAAAAAATAATAACGGAGAACGGTACCTTATCATAGAAATTAAACTTTTCCCTTGCATCTGAGATCTGTTTTTCAGAAAGGTCCTGAAAATAAAAACCAAGAAAAGAGCAATGTAAAAAAAAATCTTCTCGATAATATGAACAGACAGGCAGAAGGTAAATAACCTCAGGTGTATCCAGTCTCCACAGAATTTCAAACACATGTCTTCACTCACTTGAAAGACGAGTATGTTAGCTGCAGTTTCATCTTGAACTAGTCACCCATAGTCACCCATCAACAACAAAATCCACTCTCCTCAAACAGATATGGAGACATTAAGTCCATGATGACAAAGGTCATAAAAGCAGGACTAGAACCAGCTCAAAAGCCTGTAAAATTCAAAATGTACATTTCCAAAATAATACAACTGGCAGCTTAACTGTTGTCCTTGTTGTGGTAAAAAAAGAAAATCACAAGATAAATTAGTCATCTAAAAATTCCTATGACTCTTGACACTAGAAGTTAGTTCTTGTGAGGTCACACATAAAGAAAAGGTCAGTAATAGGGGCATAAAATAAAATATATTCCATTGGATGCCATCTTTTAAAAAAAATATAATCGTTTGTTCATCATGTACTGATGATGACCTTTACCATCCCAGGAAGAAGAGAAGTTGTAGATCTTGCTAGCACTGCAGGATTTTTCAGCTTTTTTGGCTTTTTACTTCGCTAGGAATTTTGTGTTATGCACACTACATTAATTCTGGACCTCATGGCCACACATGGTGGAGAATATCTGAAAGCTTCCAGCAAAATTGTAGTGAACATAATTTTGAAAAGAGTTGGAGCCAGTACACGGCCTTGCTTCATGCTATTTGAGACAGGGAAAGGCTCTGATAGTTTTCCATGCCATCATGGAATTCTGTTCCTTGACTAAACTAAAACAGGAAAAGAGTAACAATTCATTAAAATGAAAATACTTCTTTCACTCTCCCATCTGAGTATTTGGCATCAACGTAAACAAAGGTTGTAAATATGAAAGGCTGAAAGATGCCCAGAAATAAGACCTTCGACCCAAGCTACAAAGCATAGCATGAAAGACTCATATAGAATTACACAGTGAAAGAGGGAAAGGTTATCATGAAAACAAAGTCTCTTATTTACATAAATTCAATGTTACTTTGTTCGAGTAAAGAGAATTATGTCGACACAATGATGGTCATTTAGTTCAAGAAAAGAGTAAGACAGTCATGATTGATTGAGTAGGTGTTTTACGGCACAATCGACTCAATTTTGGTCATTTAAGTGCCAATAGGTTTCACCGCAACAAATCTATGATTAGTCATGTTTTAGTAAGAGTTTTTCGGAGCTCGCAACTGCACACGGTCTTATTATCATTATCATGTTAAAAGGACGGACAGACATTTATCAAAATTTGTGTAAATATGGTAAAGACTTATTTACATTCGTATTTACAATATTAATTTCAGTGTATGTATATACACTGACAGTGATAACTATCAGGGGCGGCTCGAGGGGCTAAAAAGTGGACGTGCACAATTAAGCAATCGCATGCTGAAGATAGTCAAGGGCATTGTAAATGAGACGGTGTAGAATCTATAATTTTAAGATCTTTTGGTTGGTGAGGGAGGACCTTGTGTTTTTATTTTCATTCTTTTTACTTGTCGCTTTGATTTCTAGTGCTAAATTTGTTTGTTAGCTAAACATCAGTTTCGTTCATCCTGTATTGGAACTGACCACTCAAGTAATAACTTTCACTACTCCACTACAAAACCATTCAATCAAAAGCACAACTCATAGGGCGGCCATGTTCACCTCCCTCAGGTTCACGGTCACAGAGTCACTTAAAATAGTGGCAAGACATACAATGAACCAATCACAATTCACTTGAGCACCCCGCTGGATTGCTCCGGGGCTCACATGATATTGGCAAAGAATAGCGTACGGTCTATTGCGTTTATTTTTAGACTGCCAACTGTGGGCTATGTTTCGGCACTATTCGGCAGGAGCACATTTGAGATGTGCCGTCTTATTAATATTAATGTACCGCCAAACTCGCTACGAATGTCGTCATCGCTTGGGTTATCCCCAACAGCGATTTATAGGCCAGGTTACACGGTTGAGTATCCTGTTATGTTTAGCTAAAGCGCGTGGACTTTGGCATAGCATAGTAGATGTTTTACGGCGCTATAGACACAGAAATGACAGTTATTGCGCCACTGAGGACCTTGTTTTTATATAATATTTGGCTAGTGTTTGTTTCTGGTTCCTTTTATTTTATTATTGTGGGTGTTTTACGTAATAAAAACTTTAAAAATTGTGGGCGGCACTGCACGACCGTGCTCAATGGACGAACCGCGCCTGATAACTATATATTTTTATATCCTATTTAACAGTCCTATTTCTTTAACATAACTTAAATTTTTTCTCGGATTAACAATGTCAAAAAGAGTGTTGACATCTTTACATTTAAAATATTTATTTTGTATGTATATCATTAAAGTCGACACATTCCGTTAGGATGTGCCGAACTGTAAAGTATGTGTTCCACGCCATGCAAAAAAGAGCTTCCAGTCAGGCAGGAATAAGAAAAGGAAAGAACAGAAGTATGAACTACCAGTGGCACCCACCAACCACCCTCATAATCAACATTTGAGACACAGAAGAGACCATATTTGGGACCTTTTAAAAGATAAAGAAGAGTCAAAGCATCTCGAAAGAACCAGAAGTCGTCCATCCAAATTAGTAAGCATAATAGATTGATGGGAAAAGACAAATACACATTTGAAATCTAAGAATAAAGGAGTGTCACTGAATTTCACACACTACATATATTCAGAGATTCAGCTCACAACAGAGTAAAAAGCTAGTTTTACAACTTATTCTATAAGAATAATATAAAATGATATATAAGAATTATAAGAGCTGAAAGCAAGAATACACATCACAACCTCTACTACGATATGAAAGCATTAGCATTTATTTCTCAATTGCAAACATTACAGTTGAATTACAATCGTTTCAAATACACACAACAATACTTTACCCTGTGAGATTCACTCTGTGAAGAAAAGTACAGAATTAAATGCCACCCATGAAAGAAAGGCATTATTTTGTTCCCTCAAATTAAATAAAGTACACAAATAGTGTAGTCGTCTTAAACTGAAATCTGTCTGTGGGCCGCCGAATTTAAAAAAAAAAAACGGTTTAGCTGTGTTGAGAGAACAATTACTATTCAAGTAGTATTTTCAAAAAGACAACACAGAGCAATAGCAGAGTACTGCAAAGTAGCAGAATCTACAGACAGCAGCATATAACTCTTGACGTATCCAAAAATTAGCCATAACCTTCTTCCAAGCCACAAGGCCAATTTTGATCCTATTAAATAGCACATATTCTCATTTATCCCATTTCTAAGAAGAATAGTCACACTTCCATCACCCCCCCCCCCCCCCCCCCCCCATTTCCAATTGACAAATTACTTAACATGTCCATTTTTAATTTCTTCTTTCCAAAACCAAAAGAAAAGCAAAAGATGATCGATCACACATAAAGAATAAGAGGTGACAGGCATAAGAGTACCATGGCTTCCACTACACAAAAAACACAAACAAGTAGTCAACATTTCCTATCAGTATTTCAACAATAAAATCAATCAAATCATAAAAAGAACAGAGATCAGCCAGAAGCATAAATGCCAACTTTTCAAAACCAAAATAAAACAAGACTCACCCACATGGCAGACCAGGATGGTGGGCACTGATAAAGTAACACCCCCCAACAAACCCTTTACACAAACATTTTCTTCATTCAATAAATTCAAGCTATTCAAACTTGATCTAGACCTTAGAAAAAGATCTCTCCAATTGACTAAATGGCTTCATTCTCATTCCGTCTCGAAAGTTCATAATTTTTCTTCAGCATCAGCAAGTCCTAGAGGTGCAAAACTAGAAAATGGAAATGCATATTTTCCTATATGAAAATGGACTTCCGTACTAGGCCCCCAAAAACGTAATAAATACCTACTGACCAAAAAAAAAAAACCCTTTACCCGCAGGAAAGCCTATAGCTCTCTTACCAAAGTGCACAATTCATATAAGATTTAACAGGAAGCAAGCAGAACCATCCGGAAGGAGAAACACTTAACAAAAACAACAGTACCTTGCAAGCAGCCATGGCTACTCCGAAAATACAGTCCACTGTTCAACAATGTACTTTTATGGTTGAAACATATATCGATACAAAGTTCCCTAAGCAGACACGGAATCTCTTCTGTACACGGTTTGGAATTAATACCAAAGACCGTAAGAAAATACCAAGTAAAGTAACAATACTTAAGTGGGTGGCTGACTTCAAATCACATAGCTCTGTTAAAAATAAAAACAAGAGACTGAAAACTAGGGTCACCCACAGTGGGAGACCGATGCAAGTGCACACCCCTGAGAATGTGGCAGTGGTGATGGAGTCTGTGAGCCAAGAACCTAAAAAGCTAGTTCGTCGTCATAGTATTGAATTAACTATTGCTAGAGAATCTGTTCGGCGTATGTTGAAGTACGATCTGAAGTTTGAACCGTACAAGATCCAGGTACATCAAAGACTCAGAAAATGGAAAATGTCACAGACAATTTCGCCAAGCGCCGCAGAGCGTGTATCGCCCGAAATGGACGTCACATGAAGTATGTACTCTAACTTAACCTTCAAACTTCGAATCTTTATTTGTTAATCTGTCACAATAAATCCGGATGGTTACATAGTATGTCTGTGAAATCTTGTGTTCCTATCTCTATTTTAACCTTTTTTATGGGTGTCTCTGTGGGCAAAAGTTTTTTTGGGGTCACCTGGTATATATTTTACATACTAGTTGGAAGCTATGCAGAAATAATAAAATTGCACTGAATCCCAGGCGGAAGAAGGACACGAGAAAGTCTTGTATACTGACCCCTGATATATGGCTATGATCTCCGGCTCCAACAGACGATCTGTGCTGATTTGTTTGCCCGTCATTCTTCAGCAAGCAGGTAATAAGTGGTGCGTTTGGGGGTGCAGTCGTATTATTCAAGTTCAAATCTTTTATCAGCTCAGTTCTTTTCATTTGCTCATTCTGAAAAACAACACAGTTAAATGATATGAGGGACATTTTATAGTAGTACAAAATGGCTTGAATGAGTTCCCAATAGCTCCTTTTCACAACAATTTAATAAATTTTGTCCTCACAAGGACATACTGTAAAGCATCCTGGAGAGGAGGGGAGGGGAGGGGGAGAGAGAGAGGGAAAGAGAGAGAGAGAGAGAGAGAGAGAGAGAGAGAGAGAGAGAGAGAGAGAGAGAGAGAGAGAGAGAGAGAGAGAGAGAGAGAGAGAGAGAGGGAAAGAGAGAGAGAGAGAGAGGGAAAGAGAGAGAGAGAGAGAGAGTGGGGGGGGGGGGTGAAAACGGGCAGGGGAATAAAACAGTCTACAATAAAATACTGTATTTATTTTATTTTGACTTATTTTTTTAGGTGATGGCAAAGCAAAAGAAAACTAAAATATCATTTATGAAATTAAAATGCTACAGCGGAGAAATGTGTCCGCTGACCTCCCTTTTTGTTCGGGGGGAGGGGGTGTGTGTCTTTTTTTTCTTCTTTTCGAAGTAATTCACTACCCAACTGACACAGAACATGACATTTCAAAGGCAGAAAAAGTATCAAACAAAACTAGTAGAAACAAAAAATACCTGACACCCACAGAACTGCTTTACTAAGTATATTACTGCAATTGCAATACAATTGAGTCAAGTGGACGCCAGAGATTAGAGTGTTGTAAAAGAGAAAGAGAGGAACAAACACATAAAAGGAGGAGGAAAGATAAGGATGATAGATGTTTGACAGGAAAGAAGGAGTAAACAACACCAAAACAACCGCAAACCACCCACATCCACAGAACAAATGATACACACCAAGCCAATCTCAGGTTTGAACACAGCCAGGGTGAACTCCAGGTTAAAAAATTCTAGGAATTCCTGTACAAGACTGGCTGTGAGCTGACCTGTAGATGCAACCATTTATAGCTATGTTAGTGGCTTAGATTTTGATTTTTTTTTTTTAAAGAAAAATGACTCAAACAATGAGTCTGCAGGTAGTGGGAGGATACAAGCACCAACTGCTACTTCTTACCTGTCTTGTTTTTGTTTTTTGTTTTTTGGAGGGGGGGGGGGGGTTCTTCATGTCACTGCCTTTCCTTTTTCCAACTCCTCAGGGACTTTGCTAAGTCAACTGCTTTTCTCTTAGTCTATCCTAGACACAGGAACTTATTTTCCATCATACATGCAAGCGAGAGATACCAGTCTCTGTAATGAACGCAAAATATATTACATCACCTCCCCATGAGTCTGCATCCATTTACATTCAGCTCATGAGGAATGAATTTAGACTGTTTCTGACTCATTTATGACCTCCTCATACAGAATAGGCATGACTGGACGTGGACCGTGTAGTGTTAAGGAGTCAGAATAGTTTGATCAGGTCTGAGACAGCCACAATCCTGCAACTATGAAGATTTCTTAGCTTACGGGATTACATGTAAGGTGAAAAGATGGACTGCAATTAATGTTATGTACATCAAACATTAAAGAAAAAATCCCCCCCCCCTTTTCCTATAACATCTTAAATTTTTCTTAATCTATTTCAAATTTTGGTAAAAAAACAGCACCACATATCTCAAAGGATTCAATTTTATTAAATTCAGTACAGTTGTACAGTTTAAGAGAACAGCATCTGCTGAGAAAAAAGAAAACAACAACAACAAAAAACCATAAGGCATGGCTAAAATTCTGACATTACTCAAGACACCAATCAACCAGTACAGTTGAAATCAATTAATCTGAGCAAACAAGGCTTTTATGCTGCCACTGCAATACTGTAACTACACAAGTCCTTTTCAACAAAAAGATGAGACTAGAAGAAAAATGGCATGAAAATGACACAAACAGCTTTCCTACCCCACATAAAAGTCAGGCACCCAAGGTAAAAACAGACACAGCCATACTTTGTATAACTGGTCAATAAACTAACAATTGAAAAAAAAAAAAAAAGCACAAGTAAACAGGAAAGAAAGTCGGGAAACAATTTGCAATTTTTAAAAGCTAATGAAATTTATTAAAATCAGTACCTTCCTTTGTGGATAAAAAGCTTCGCAGCCCTTTGTTTAAGAAGGGAGTTTTGCTCTGCAATGAAGAAAGAAATGAACATTAAGGTACCGTAAACTTATATGGAACCCCCGATCCCAACATACACTATATAACATATCATATAAATACCATCATTACGAGCACAAAACTTTCTTGCTTCTTATCTGATACAAATTGAACATGTAAAACCATCTTCGAAATTCAAACAAATATGATAAAATAAGAAAATAAATGCACATTTACTATTCACATATACGTGAATGTCAATTAACTGCATTATATTGCTCAAACAAATTCAATAGTATTGAAAAAAATATAAAAAAGATGAGGCTGCTATATTGCAACCACTAATATAACCAAGGGACTTGTTACAATGTGAATGTCACATAAATCCACGACATAATTATGAAAAAATCATCAATATTTTTTCAAAAATTAAGTACACCTCATTTTCCCATTCTTGAAGAGAAACATACAGTGACACAGCATACAAAAATTACAAAACTGAAGAGTAAACATCACTCATTTACTGAGGTTTTTATAGACTATTTGAGATCATCAAAGCACAGACCTCTCTTAAACAAAGATTAACATCATGTCATATTTTCAAAAAGATGTAAAATGTAGGTCGAAAGACTTTTAACTTGTGATACTATTCTTCAAGGATTAAGTGTGATTTTCATTTAACAGGCACTTCATGAAAAGTCATACCTGGCCATTTTCTTGATCCTCGAGAGCTAGGAACACGCTGGCTCGCAGTTGGGCCTGAAAAATTCAATTTTCAAAAAAATAAAAAATTGAAGCTTTCTGATCATAATTCAAGAATCATAACAGTCAGTCTGTCAGTCTTCTCTTTTAGTTTTTTGGCCTGACATCCGTAACGAGCGACCACCTCTATAAACTAAACACAATAAAGAAACGACCTTACCCTAACCCTGACCCTACACCTAACCCAAACCTTAGACCTCTGTCTATTTCATAGTGGTCACTTGTTACGGAATTCCACTCTTTTTTCTGTTGAACCACAAGAGTCCATAAGACACAAGACATATAATTTCATTTCAAAGTAAGTTTCGGTGAATGTGAGATATTTAGACTATTTTTAGACACAGTTCTTGGACTCTGTATCACTGCAGAAGTTGTTTTTTTCAACCTGACAGAAGTCAAAAGAATTTCACTATCCAGCACCTCTGGGCCAGATCTGTTCGGACTCGAGTCCGAATATGGGTTTTATCTATACGGACTCAGGTCCGAAAGAAATGCTTTAAATATTTATTCGGACTCAGCTTGTAAGTGAGTTATGTGAGTGTAAGGAGGTTACATAATATAACTGCCGTCTGGAGATTTTACGTAAAACCACAATTAGAACTAGAATTGCCTACTAGGACTGTGTAATCGTGTCAAAAGTCAAAAGACTGCACTCTCATTAGATCTACCCAATGGCAGTGTCTAAGTACACAGTAACCGACAACTCAGCGTCTTTCCACCATCACTACAGCATCATCATTACTTCCACCACCATTTGTCTTTCCACATGTTTAATTTAATTTTGTTGTGTGTTATAGTATTTCTGTAATTATTTTTTTTATCACATTGCACAAAACCGACAGCTGTGGCCTCTTCCCAACACCTCTTCCCTCAGCAAGCCGAGAGTGGTTGATCACTATGCGCAGTCTCATTGGTCGACATAATTAACTTTGCCCCCAGCAAGGTCAGCTCAACTTACTCGTTCTGTTTATACTTATGATGCAGGGAGGAAATATTTTTCTTGAATTTTAACAATTGGTTCATAAATAAAAGTTATTGGGTTGAAAAGGTCGGCAAAATATAGATGACCCACATAAAGGAAAATACTCCAAAACAGTGGACCACGCAGAAGCAGATTCTGTAAGAAAACCGACAATATCTCAGTAATTTATTTGAGTGTTAGAAAGAAACTTGGCAACCTCATGTGTTTTTGGGTGGAGAAATCATTTCTACCGTCAGATTTACTAACCATGTCATATTTATTTTGTTATAATTAAAATTTTGGTGTTAATATTACGATTTTGCGGTAAAGGGGTGTTGGGATGAGTCCATTTTATTTATAGCATTGTATCAGAACATGGGATTTTTAAGAATATGTTGGCAGTGTGACTAAATAATGGCAAACCCTTTTTAATAACTTTAAGCAATGCCAACAATAAAATATAATTTAATACAATCTAGCATGCCGTTCAATTAAAACCCCTTTTTCCCGTTGAGACGCGAACACCCCGAGGCGAGATACGCTCGCCTCGGAATACCCCCATTGCGATGTTACAGGGGAACAGAGAGAAAAACAATCGGATGCACGCGCCAACCATTGCCCTATTTCAAGTGACCAATGAACGGGCTCGGAACAGTGCGGGATTTGTAGGTCACAGACATTTGCATAGAGAGTGAGGGGAAAATGGTCGGTCTCCGTGCAAAGCCGATTAGGACAGGGGGAGTCGTGCATTAATGATAAATTCTGCACAAACCTACTTGACACAGAAGGTTCAAATTTGAACACACTATAGAGGAAAGATGGATCTCTTACGATCTCGGCGTCGAATATCGAACTCCTTATAGTTTTCGGTGTACCCGATACGAAAGTGTTTCCGACACCACAAGTATAGGTTAATTTATGAGTACGAAATTCGACTTTCACATATCATTAGTTTGCCCTATTTTTAAATTGGTTGCCAAGTTTCATTCACATTGGTCCAGAAATAGCGCAGAACGAGCTCGAGAAAGTTAGTTACTATCGAACGGACATCATGCTTGACTCAATTCAGAGTCTGAATATAATTTTTGTCAATTCGGACTCACTTCGTAGCAATTTTAATGAAAATTTAATTTCTCGCTTTAGCCCATTTTTATTTGGTATCTAAGAAAGAATTTTCAATTCTAAGAATTATGCTTCTTGAATTGAAGAATCGGTTCATAAATAAAAAAGTTATTGGGTTGTAAAGGTCGGCAAAATATGGATGACCCACATATAGGAAAATACTCCTAAACAAGGGACAACGCAGTAGTAGATTCTGTCAGATAATCGATGATATCTCAGTAATTAATCGGAGTGTTAGAAAGAAAAGAGGCTACCCGATGTGTTTTGGAGAAGAGAAACCATTTCTGCAGTCAGATTTAGTAACCATGTCGTAGTTATTTTGTTATAATTAAAACATGCCGTTCAATTAAAACCCCTTTTACCCTTTGAGATGCGAACACCCCGAGGCGAGATAAGCTCACCTCGGAATACCCCCATTGCGATGTTACAGGGGAACATAGAGAAAAACAACCGGATGCGCGCGCCCCCCATTGCCCTATTTCTAGTGACCAATGAACGCTTTGGATATGTGATAAATTCTGCACAACTACACCACAAAGAAGGTTCAGATTTGAACACACTATAGAAGGAAGATGGATCTCTTACCATATCGGTATCGAATATTGAACTCCTTAATAGGTTTCGGTGTACCCGATATGAAAGTGTTTCCGACATCAAAAGTATAGGTATATCATTAGTTTGCCCTATTTTCTAATTGGTTGCGGCCAAGTTTCATTCACATTGGTCCAGAAATAGCGCAGAAAGAGCTCGAGAAAGTTAGTCACTATCGTTCTGACCCGGTCCAAAAATTCACAAACAAACGGGGACCAGATTTTCGCTGCATGCGGAAGCCCAATTGGCATTGCTACAATTCGCCTCTTCAAACATCAAGATTCTGCCACTTACTGCAAATGGCAATTTAGTGGCAAATACTGTCACAACAGTACAAGTGCTTACTTTACTTGTTCTAGTAGTACAGATATACAAAGTACAGTACAGTAGTATTATAATACAATTAGAAATTCGAGATCGAAATATGCATACATAAAAGTGCAGTGACTTAGTAAAAGAACATGAGAATACATGGAGCTAACGAGAGCACACTACACTGGCTTTTGACTGGCTGTATAAAGTGACGGTTGTACACACACCAAATTTGGTAATATTACTAAGACCTTAGGCCTAGTGGAATGTAGTCGAAAATCTAGGTCACCATTGAGTGACCGAGTTTCTGGTGGTGATCTCTATTGTAGAGCAGAGGCCAGGTAAAGACCAGTACAGATAAAAACTGCAATAGTTCACTAGTTTCTACCCCCTGTGTCAACTATAGAACATAGGAAGTGCCTATTTGCAACGCCGCGATGCGATTAACGAATGTAGCAATGCCAATCGCCCGCTGCGCCTTGGGCCGGAAATCGGCCTCCGCACGAGGGGTATTTTTTGGGCCGCTCGGAATCAGAAGTGACCCTCTTCTAAGCTTTGTTACGGGAAAACTCCTGGATGAAAATAAATGAAACTCGGCAACCAGCCAGAGGAAAGGTTAAACTAACGACATGCCAGCGTACAATCCCGAACGATTACTAGAACCGGAGATATTGCCGTGTTTGTGCGAATTTCCTCTGCGGTTCGAAAACTAAGCGGAGCTGCGGGTTGATCGCCGACCACACAAGCGCCCCACATGCATGTCTTCTTTATTGCTGTAAAATTTCAGATCTCTGCGTTTAGTAGATTTTCCGTACCAACTTAAAATTACCACCCATCCATTGATAAAACCCTAGATCTAGAAACTTGATCGCGCATTCCAAATGCGAGGTGCCGGCAGGCAAGAGGCGCGTGATCGCTAGGCGGCATGTGATTGGCTGCCTATAACCAAATGGGTCACCGATGACTACATCGCAGGTTTTCCCGATAGCGCTTTACTGAGTTTTAAAAGGGGTGATCGCGTCGCGGTAAAAACGATGTCACGCAATTCAACAAATTTCACGCAAATATCAGTCTCTAAGATCCAAAGTAATGAAGACATCGAAAAAGTGATAGCAGAACTATATTCGGCACTAAAAATCACATGGAGATGCCAAGTTTCATTCATATGCTCCAATTCATTATTGACTTATGAACAGTTTTTCCTCAAAATACATCAAAACATGTCCCACATTTTGGCGATTTTTTCCTATATGAAGGTCCTCCAACATTTTGCAAACAAAAATCCCAATAACTTTTTTATTTATCAATGGGTTTTCAAAATTTAAAAACCATAGTTCTTAGAATTTACTCTTTTTTCATTTAAGTCCATTTTTCAGCAATTTGGATGAAAATTTAATTTTTCATTGTCATTGCTAACGAATGTCACTCTTCTTTCTTGGAATCCATGTTTTCGTGATAGAAGTGGCTATTCTCACCCCGGGTGAGAATAAATTTACGATCTACCTCTCACCCCGGGTGAGACTTGCCAGCGTAGGCTATTCTCACCCGGTGTGAAACAAGACCTGTTTTTCCTCATTTTGGAATACTTCTAAGAAGAGAGTCTAGCCGTACTTAAGTACGTTTGGCCCTATCGATTCAAGCCTGTTAAGTACACAGGTCTCATTAGATCTAGATCTAGTAATTATTCAAGTTGAAATACATGCAAGTCAGTAAGGCACCTTTTGGTTTTGTCTGAAATACAAATACTTTAGGCATTGCAAACTAAAAATTTCATTTACAATTCAGCCATCAATATTAAGTACGGCTAGCCTGACAGTCTAGCGTCCTTAAGTACGGCTAGCCTGGCTGTCTACCCGTACTTAAGTACGGCTAGATTGCCAGTCTAGCCGTACTTATCTTAGGCCCTATTAACATTAGAATTAGAAAACAGGAGGTTTAAAATACATGCACTGTCATTAAGGCACCTGGTTTCGTCTCAAATACAAATACTTTAGGTACTGCACACTAAAAATTTATACTTACAATTCAGTAGGCCTATTTTTTGTAAATGGTCAGTCTAGCCATCATATTAAGAATAAGTACGGCTAGACTGCCAGTCTAGCCGTCATTAAGTACGGCTAGCCTCTTCCATACTTCTATCGGTGTGGATGATTAAATTGATAAAAGCCAAGAAAAAATTACGTTATAGTACAAAAGTAAGCTAATTTGATCGTTTTCAAAGATGCTATGGCTATTTCACTTTTCGAATCGAGCCGAACTACGCGGGTCGCCATTTTGTTTTGCCCGGAAGTTCTCGCAAGATCTACTCCTCCCCTCTCTCTCTCTGTGTCTCTTTCTGAATACTGTCTATCGGTGAGGAAACAAAACTAGAATCTAGATCTAAATTAATTTGGTTGTCTACAAAGATGCTACGGCTATTTAACTTTCCGAATCGAGCCGAACTACACGGGTCGCCATTTTGTTTTGCCCGGAAGTTCTCGCGCTACTCCTCTCTCTCTCCACTGCCGACAGACAAAATTGCACGCTTTTAGTTTTAGGCTAACACTAACAGTAGTAATAGATCTAGTCTAGATCTAGAATGTTTGTTCACAGCACAGAATTCTATAATTCTGTTATCACAGTGTAGAATTTTGTGGTTCAGGGTGAACGCTTCACTGGTTGGCCTAGGCTAGGCTATAACTATAACGGTGAACGCCCACTGGGTGAGAATAGCCAAGACTCGCCTGCGCTTGAGAATAGAGGTGGCCTTTCGTGATACAAGAATTATGCTATAAATTATAGAACATGTTTGCTTCATCTCTTTTTCTATCATGTAGGTCTGTAGATCTAAGTAGTGTTACTGTCGAACTTGTGGTTTCAAACTTACCCGTATCTTTCCTAAAGTTCCGTTAGTTTCAAGAGTTTGAGCGACAAGATCTCGAAGCTCTGTGTCTTCGTCAGCAGACATTTTAATTGAATCTGTTGACACAATTGACTACTCCCCTTGTGCTTGTAATTAGATATGGGAAAGATTTAGAAACTTATTAGAATAATCTTGGCTTGCAGACAGGAAAACACTGTGTAAACAGTACTCATGTTCATCGTCGTAGGAACCTGAATGCATGCGCCATCTTGTCGCAAATGAAAACATGTTTAAACGCATGCGCATTTGACTATGATTACTCTTTTCTCTCTTCACAAATTAGAGACTTCGAAAAACACAACAGGCCTAGCCTGTGTACTGGATTGGATACAGAGAATGACTTTTACACTTTCAAGGGTAAATATTGTATTTGAGCAGAAAATTATTTCCTTTGAAAAGCTTGTTTGCAATTTATTTAAAATCTACGAAAATATCTGTCAGACTTAGGCCTAAACAGTAGGCCCTAGGCCAATCAAAGAAGGTGAACTGAAACGACCAATGAAAGCGCCCTAAACAGGTTCTATTTTTAGAATCTGAATTCGGTGGTGGATTCAAACTCAGAGACCGATCTCACTTCCTCCTCTTGATTGGCGATTGTCGACTCAGCTGGTTGTGTAAGTGTTTCAAACCGTACTCTTGAAGAAAAAAGCTAATCTAGTGTGTTCTTTTTTTTGTTCGAACTTCAAACTATCATCAGTTGATGTTACTGATTGCGTCTAGATCTAATATCTAGATCTAGAGCCCCAAACTTGAATTGCGCTTCTGAACTTGACGCGTCTCACGTGTGACAATAGTAGGCTAGTCGAAAGGTAGGCCCCAGTGCTAGGCTCCTCTTCTTACACTGCTAGAATCTAGACGACAATCTGTTTCTCTAACTTTTAACACCTTAGACTTTTTGGTATGCTATGCTTGATCATGAACTTGTAGCCTCTACTTGAACGGCATGCCACATAGATCTACATGATGACATTGACATGATGATGGGCCGCTGGTGGTCAAGTTTTTTAAATCATTGGCAATGGGTCTGTGGCTGTGTGTAGAATAAGAAACCCTCCCCAGCAACCACCCTTATTGGTGCCATTATAAAAATGTAGCCTACGTATTGTTTTTGAAGAGTGAAAAATTTTAATCAAATGACCTTTCTTCAACTTCAAGGGACGAGATTTAGATTCTAGATCTAGATCTATAGTCTATATATCTAGAGTCTAGATAGATCTAGATTAGATCTAGAATCTAGTAATCTAGTTAGGCCGGCCCTAGAATCCTAGATTCTAGATCTAGATCTGGGAGGACTTCCGTAAGGAGCGACCACTATCATTCACTATGAGACAGCAGAATTGCTCGCTAGGGGTAGGGGGGTTAGGTCTAGGCCTCTTCTTTTTTTGTGTTTGACGGGGTGGTCGCTCGTTACGGAAGTCCTTCCCAAGATCTAGATCTATTTCTCTGAACAGTTTCCATTCTCGATATTTGTTAATAATTTGCAAATGGAGTGGCCCTGTGGGGGGGGGGGCATGAAGGGATTTCATTTGGGGGGGGGGGTTACGTGAAGGATTTTAGTTTTTGCTCTGGCTCTAGATTATTTCTAGATTCTAGAGATCTAGGCTAGGTGTGACTAAATGCAAAATATATATTAGGTTACTGCCAAGGTCGAGCTTTTGCTTTCTCGCAGTACCTTTTGAACGCATTTTCAAATGAAGTATAGCAGGAACATTGCCCCAACCACAACTGAAGTATCCCTGAATAATCAGACATTTAAAAATCGGCAATTGAAAAATCTCTTGCTCTGGAAATTGCTCGCAGAATGGCATAGGCATAATGAAAGATGACGCCTAAATCTCACTAATAACCAAAAAATTTTGAGAACGGAAACCGTTTGGAGAAATAGAGATTCAAGTTTATTTTCCCGAGCATTCGGAGATATAGATCTAGCCACTTCGCAAGATTTATTTTAGATCTAGATCTCCTAATTCTAGGCTATCCTTCTATCTCCTCTCGACATTACTCTTTTCCATCCCACTACTGCTGGCCCAGTCCCACTTTTCTTTTTAAAAATGTTATGTTTTGAGAAACAGTAGCTCGTCAGTAAATCTAGTGTCATCACTGTCAATGACATGTTTGTTGGAGGAACCCTTGTTCACATCATTTTCGGAGTGTCTACGTACACTGTAACCGGGCACCTAGTCTCAGTATCTACGTACACGATAAACCGGAATGAAATTAAATCAATATTTTGTCCTGTGCTGTCACTTGCTGAAAAAAAGAAAGTCATACTAGTAACAAGCGTCTTGTCGGGCTCCCCACCGGGATCGGTCAGTGAACCTGTGCGTGCGCATCACATTGTGAGTACTGGTTGGGGGTCACCAAAGCTCATTCAATGCCTGTGCGCTGCGAAGCATAGGGGCTCCGGAATGGGGGGGATTTGATTGATTATTTTTTTGAAGGTACAGTCAGAGGGAGGAGTGGGGATGAAGGCAACACTGGATGACAAACTGAACTTGAAGTTCTGAACTGCCCGGTTACCGTGTACGTAGACACTCCGTATCATTTTAATGTGTCCCTTTCGTAAGATCTAGTTCAAGTATAGTCGCAGTGAAAACATCAATACTGTTGTCCCGGCACTCAAGGGAGGCAGCAAGGTAAATATAGGGGATCTCAACCGACGCACCATGGCAGGGGAGAATCCATGGTTACTCATATGTTCAGGCAGGCACGACTTCATTTAATAAACGAAGTGATTATTCGGACTCGAGTCCGAATATGAAACAATGTTATTCGGACTCTGATTCTTGTCCAGCATGACATCACTTCCGACTTCCTGTAACTCGTGAATCCGGCTTCCTGTCCTGCCTCACTCGTGACTCGCCTCAGGCTGGGTAGAGACCGGGATCACTTCGGGCAAAAAGGCGTTTTGTGCAGGAGCCAAGTTTTAATCTTATGATGAATTTGAGGCCGGCCTGAAAAGTTATAGCGCTTCTAATAAATGTTTATTTATCAAGAGGTCTTCAGAAGCAAATAAAGATGGCTCGTTAGCATGTGTCGGGGTCGGATGGGCGGCCTGCACACTTGTGGCTGTGTGCGTGTCGGGGAGGGTGGTGGGGGGGGGCACTATCGGTCCGGGCTTTGAACGTCGCTATAAGCGTCGATCTTTTTTCCCCCGACAACTGATCATTATTACAATAATAAGCTAGTCTTGACGTAGATCTACGTAATGAATTGTGCGCTGATTCAGGGAATCAAAAGTTGCCGTATGCTCAGCTCTACACAGCAACACAACTTTTTCTTGGTAAACAATCGATATGACACAGGCTTGTGTATTTGAACGAATCGGCCTTTTTTTTTCTTTTTTTTACACAGCTCATAATGTGCCAGGTGGTCTGCTAATCTTCAATTTTACCTTTTTCTACAACAAAGTAAGTGGGAAACGGGGGAGGGGGGGGTATCAATGAGGCGGCGGGCATTGGATCGGCAGATAAGGTGTGGGGGAAACCAAAAAATGGCAGAAAATTGGAGGCACTGAATGTTAGATCTATAGAACGAAGACACTTCCTTTTTTCCGGACCCGAGTCCGAATAACATTTTTTCATATTCGGACTTAAGAATTTTTTTTATTCGGGCTCGACTCGAGTCCGGATAACGACGCTTTAATAAAATGATCTCCCCTTTGGGCTGGAATGTACTGATGTGACTCCTGAGTGGGTTTATGACTTTTGATTGCAAGCAAAGAGTGTTCGACCTTGATGACCATTCACATTGTGTGTTCAATTTTCACTAATTCTAATCATGTATCCAGATCTACGCCCATCCTATTTGCCATTTCTCCTCCCTTTACCTGTCCAAAATTTATCCATCTCTGACCGAGTTCCTTTTCTGTCGTAACACGTTGTGTTGTGACTGCATCTATTGAAATTAAGTTTTTCTTGCAAATTCGAGTGTAGAAACGACGGTTGGAATGGTAAGGGAACCCAAAGGAATGAAGGGTTCACAGTTGGCTTTGATCCCATCTGATGTGGACTTAGTTGTAGTAGTCCCGCTTGAGATGAAAGTTCAGGTAGAGAGCTCAGTCTATTCAAGTGGGATGTTTTTGGGAAAACAAACGCGTCGATGAGTTCACACCCCGGTATTATCCTGTCTGGTGCAAACATTGCACAATTTCATCGAGAGGTATTTTTTTACTTTCCCTCCCGTCTCACACTCAGCTACCAGTTGTGTATTTTCTGCTAAATATTGATACGCTGAACACGAATATCAACTTCATTTCCGTCGCAAATTAATAGTTTTTGAAATATTTGACTGTTTTTAACCGAGATCGACGTGCTTTGGACCAATCAGGGGGTTACAGGGGGGGCATGCCCCCCTGATTTTACCTATAATTTGATATTTTACAGTTAGATTTGAAGTTGTCTTGAAAATAATTGATTTGCGACAGTTTTAGTGGCTTTATGTGTGATCTGCAGCAAACAGGACTGCAGTTTTGACCCCTGAAACAGTGCATCTGTGTGCGGGAGTGAAAGTAAAATATTACCCATCGAGATTTATAGCAGAGCTGTTGTGATCACATTCACGGTAGTGTGTAATCTGTAACGCAATGGGCAATACAATGATCGTAAATTCACCACTTGGTTGATCACAGCTGCGCCCGCCCGGGTTTTTGTTCCAGATTGTGATCTGAAATGCAGGATATTAGCTGAATGTAAATCCTCCGGATCAAGATCTTTGGGGTTACTTTTGTGTAGGCCTAGTGAAAATTCTGTTTTCTTAAAACAATACAATGGCATCTTAGGTGGTGACCCTGCCACGGTGCCAACACTGTGTATCAATTGAAAGCTGTACTATTAAATTGTTTAATTTATAATTGCCTTGATTTTTGTTTTTCCACAGCTTCCTGTAAAACGCTAACAAAATTGTCACAATGTCGACTGAGAATGGTACCTCTGCTCAGGCTTCTCGTATCGGTGCATACAAAAACAAAGGCCGAGACATTGAGGTTTGTGGCTTGCTTTTCTCTATCATGAATCTGCCGTGACATGCTGGAATCGGGCACTCATCAATTTTGGGGCATGTGAAGTTTTTAAAAAAATTGTGTAATCTTATAACTTGTTTATTTGTCTATCTTTCACTGAAGAAAATACCCCTTTATCTTAAATAAAAGTTGAGATTTGCGATTGAAGGAGATGTTGTCGCCTGGTTTCAGAGAAATAGCTTGAGAGTCCTTCCTTGGACACTGAAAATTTACATTTTTTGTAACTTTAATCATTGTTTTAGTGTTTCTATCAAGTTCACACAGAAATGTTTTTAAATGGACATAAAAAGTGTTAAGAACCAAAACCCCCAAATCTGATGAAAATTTCTAAACCAGCTGAAAATGTCGATATCTTCAATTTTATATGATGGAGGCTGCTGAAGTTATCATCGGGGTGCGGTTTTACTGTCTTTTAAGTGGATTTGAACGCTCATGTCAGTTAAAATTAAACGCATGTAGTAAGATCCTAGACATTAATTATGTGTGTAGCATCGAGACTTGTCTCTTCCCACCCCCCACCCCTTGTATTTTTACTATACTTCTTCTTTAACTTTATCACATTTTTATACATTGCAGGATCTTCGAAGAAGGCGAGCAGAAACATCAGTGGAACTTAGAAAGCAGAAAAAAGAAGAGACTCTGCTTAAAAGACGGAATGTTGAAATACTGGACGATGAACCAACAAGTCCACTTCAGGAGCATAACAAGGTGGATTATCTTTTTTGGCCTTAATTCTTTCATGTGTGCATTTTCATACACAATCAGTAATCACCCTGTAATTGTCACTTGTCACTAACATGCTCTGCATTCAAAGGTTGGGGGTTTTTTTCTTCTCATTTATATAGTTGAGTGAAAATTCGCTGAGACGTTGAAAATATTGTCATTGGCTATTCCGTTGACTTTGCATCAAGCTTTCTTGTCGAAACGATAGATAAAATGGGTTTCATTTGATTCTCTAGTGAGATGTTCACCTTCAAGTGAAGGAGAATGTGGCCATATAGTCATATACTTATTCAGCATGTATGTATTAACTCCAGAATTTACAGAATGCTTTTTGCGTGAATCGAAAGGGACTTTATCAACAATTTTGTTTTAGTAGAAAATTTGCAGTAAGTGTGCATGACCAATTTTTCTGTAGACTTGGCATTTATGGTATTGTTGAATTTAATTTGGATATTAACATCATTTTCTCTACAGCCTGCCATAATGCCTCTCAACGAGATAGTGACCTCAATAAAAAGCACAGATCACTATGTCGTCTTCAATGCCACTCAGTCTGTGAGGAAGCTCTTGTCCAAGGAACGGAATCCTCCTATTGATCGCGTCATAGAGGCTGGCCTTGTTGAGGCACTGGTCAATTTTCTGTACTCAAATGACAAGTAAGATACCCATTTTCTTCCTAACACTGTCCATCATACCATTTGATTCTTAAGTTAGAGTAAGATTAAAAGGGCCCAGTTTCTTGATGTTTTGTCATTTTCTGTAAGGTGGGGGTGGCCATGTGTGTTATTTATGCCAGTTTTTATTTGTCTTCTAATGACATGGTACACTGCAAATGTATGATTGGCGATCACTCTTGTCTTGACCTTTTCCACATAAAATGTGTCCATTATCACATTGATTCATAAGATGCTTCTCTCCCTCATCTTGCTCTTTCCGAAAGTTAAAATGCTTGTTGAGACGATGTGTGCCTTTTTTACTCTTACTAGCTCACCAGAAACTTCAAACCTCTGCATTGTAGGTGGTAGGCGGGTGCTCTGGTGGGGTTTGCTTCTTCTTTCCTATCAAACATCTATTGTCCTGATCTCTCCTCCTTTTTTATGTTTGTTACTCTCTTGTAACACCTCTATCTTCGGTACTTATATGACCTTATTGTGTTGCAAGTGCCGTAAAACACACTTACGAAAACCTCTACATTAAATGACAGTCACAGTTATTGTATGGTTTGCTTCTCTCCATTCCCATCAAAGATCTATCGCACCTTTTATTCTTAGCATTCTCTCATATTAGTTGGGTTTGGTTTTTGGGGTGTTTTTTTTCTTCAAAAATGCAGTTTCATGTTTTAGTAGATGTTTTACAGCGCTCGCAACTGCATAAGGTCATATGAGCACCAGAAGATTTGAGGTGTCACAAGAGAGTAACATACATAAAAAAAGAAGACGGGGAGATAAGGACGATAGATGTTTCATAGGAAAGAAGAAGCAAACCACACCAGAGCACCCGCCAACCACCCACTGCAGATTCATCAATTTTCTGGGGTTTTTTTTTTTTTTTAATTCCAGTTACACCCCTGGTGTTAACATGTATTGGCTTTGTGGGTTACAGCTTGCCTCATTCCTTTTGTTCAAACCCACAGGCCTGACCTTCAGTTTGAAGCGGCATGGGCATTGACCAACATTGCCTCAGGGACCTCCATACAAACCCAGGCAGTGGTGCGGGCTGGTGCCGTCCCACACTTCATTCGGCTCCTCACTTCCCAAAGCATGAACTTGGTGGAGCAGTGCATATGGGCATTAGGAAACATTGCAGGTTTGATACCGTCTATAGAATGCTACAGTACCAGTTTTCTGCCTATAGAGAGCACTCATCATGTGTCTTCATTTTTGTAAAATTAGGCTTATGAGGTGAATCGTTGGATTTTCTTTTTGCATTTCAGTTTCAATACTAATAACAATGATTAGTCTTGATAAATCAGAAATATATGTAAGAACTGTATTAAGCAAAAGTGGGTGACAATTTACTTTTCTTTTATTGTTGCCATTGGGTACAAAGTTCATATTTTTGTGCAGAGGCAGAATTGGCAGTCCATCATCACTGCCTTTCTCACCCTGCATCAGGGAACAGGCCACAAACACTTTCCACCCTTCCCTTTCCCAGGCAAGCCTCTTGGTGTTATTAAACTTATTCCATGGTGTCCCACATTAACAATTGGCAAAATTCATACAATATTGTGTTTGGAATAAATTTCTTACTGAGTCGATAGTGTCGTAAAACACCTACTCAAACAATAAAATTCTTATTTATTGAAAACAAGAACAGGGGGTGGGGTAAATTTATTTTTGGAGACTAATTTTCTATGGTGCTGAAAAGTCTTGAGGAACTGCTATGTTTAGTGGGTTCGCTGATGTTTCCTATCCTCTTAAAAAAGAAAGAACTGCAGTTATTTAAAGTATTTTTCGTTCTGGTTATCCATCTTTTTGTTCTTCCTCTTATTCCTGACTCTTTCAAAATGATTTTCTTTTTCAGGTGATGGTGCTGAGCTCAGGGACTTGGTAACCTCTAGCGGAATTGTGGAGCCACTCATCAGCCTATTGGACATGAGTGCACCTGTAAGTTTTTTGAGGGGGGGGGGGGGTTGTTGCAGGGCTGCCTATCATTAAGAATTTGGGGGAGTTATTATGATTTTTCACACAAATACGTTCATAATTCTCAATTCCAGTTTTTCTTGTTTTGCAAGAGTCTAACCGACAGCCAATAACCACACACACACTCCCCTCATCACACTTTTACATCAAAGTTTGTCATGTTGTCAGCAAGAGCTATCCTTAGCTTCTTTGTCACTACTTTTTTAACGCTTTGTCGTTACATATCGACGAGAGGTCCAGCCTATTAATAATAACAATGTGTGCCATATTATTAATATGGCATACATTGTTATTAATGCTCCTTGTTTGTTTTGGGGTGTGTGAGGGTTTTTTTTTTAAATTTCAAACTTATTACTGGAGGGCCTTTGCATGTTCTTTTTTTGGGGTGGAGTTAGGGTTAGGTCTCTTCTTTGTGTTTGATGGGATGGTCGCTTGTTACTCGGAAGTCCTTACTTTTATAACACCCACAAAAGCTCGGGGGAGGGGGGGTGCGCAAAATTTTCAGACAATCTGGTCGAGGCTCACATGCAGGTCTAAAATTTCGTTCCCGTCCCAAAAGGTAGATCGGGGATGTTTACCACCCTGTTTCTTTGGATTTCCCCCAAAATGTCTTTGATGGCAAGGAATTTTACTATGTGAGCCTTGTGATGAAAAATTGTTAAGCCAGATTATTTTATTTTTTAAAATTTTGTTGCTTGCTAAAGCTCATGCTGGTAGGTGCGCAGCTCTGTTGCTGTACCTTCAGAACAAGCTGAAGCTTCTTAGCATAACTTGACTGACATGAACTGCTCTATTCAGTAGTTTCATTGAAAATGCAAGTCATTATTTTGATACAGTTTAGATGTGAGGGTTTTTTTCTCTTTTTTTGTGGAATATTTACCCTTTTTAAAACTTTCATTTTATAATTTTGTTTCACCCATGGGTATATATGATAATGCCCTTTGTAGAGGAGACAAGTAGGAGTCTCGGACTTTGTGATGATAGTAAAGAAAGATTGCAGGGTGGGGAGTCGTCGTTTTGACACGTGGATATATCATTGGAGCAGGTTCCGCTGTACAGCACTAGTTTCAATAAAGCTTACTGACAGTTATGTCCTTGGGAAGGGCAATTTACACGAGTTTTCCTCATTTCACCCGAGTGGAAATGGGTACCCAGCTAAAGACAGTGAAAGATCTTGTCAGTTTGTTTGTGTTTGAGCAGCGGTTAAACAGCTGTTTGCCCTGTATGCTTCCCAAAAACTGAGAATGTTTCTAAGTGTTCTATGATCTGCTGGGGTAATAATATAGTGAAAAGCGCGTAGAGCGGGGTTATGTGCTATACAAATACTATTTATTATTATTATTATTTGCACTAAGAGTAGCAAGATAAACAAATTTTTTTAATCCAAAAAATCCTCAGCCTGCTTTTCTGCGTAACTTGACGTGGACTTTCTCCAACCTGTGCCGCAACAAAAACCCACCACCCAAAATGAAAGCCATCAAGTCTGTGTTGCCAGCCCTGAGCGCCCTCATTCAGCATGCAGACAAAGAAGTTCTTGCAGATGGTTGCTGGGCCTTTTCCTACATCACAGATGGTGCCAACATCCAGATCCAGGAAATTGTTGACCGTCCAGGTGAGTTCCAATTGCTGTTCATTTATTTTTTTGCCTCAGTGTTATATATATACAAATTTTGGTGTCATCAAGGAGCCATATAAGTCACATAGTTCTGGTTTTCTCTGTTAGTGCGGCAGGTTATGCCTTTTATTTTTTTTACGGCAAATTGTGCTGGTTGGTTAAATTGCATATTCATAACTAAAAATGACGGGGGTTTTTTTTTTACCATGGAAAGGCCAGTTTTAGAAATTCAAAAGGTAAAAAAACTGTCTTGCCAAGCATTTTTATGCACCTGCATAATATTCACTTTACTCATTGACCCCAGTTTGATTGAATTTACAACTCAACTTTCACAAGTGCTGTGACTGCCAAGATCAGGCAAAGTTTGAGCTGTCCTTTGTTATTGTTGAAATAAACTTGCTGTTAGGTCGTGCTGTGATGTTGTTTTTTTGTTGTTGTTCTCCATCAGTTTCCCTCTTTGGTAGATACTATAATAGGCTATATCTTTTGTTATTTTCCTCCTGCAGGTGTTCTCCAGAGACTCGTTGAGCTGCTGGGTTGTGTTGACGCTGCTGTTGTGACTCCAGCACTGAGGACTGTGGGCAACATCGTCACTGGGACAGATGAGCAAACACAGGTGACACTTTCATTTTTTAACATTTCATGCTACATTGTCACGGATGCTTGTGCTCTTTCACCAAACCCCTCTTTCCCTTGAGTTAAGTCAGTGCTATTCTTTGCTAGGCCAGCTTCCAGGGTGAATTAAAAAATCTCACTACCCATTAAAAAAAAATATCCCTGTCATACCTTTTAAATAATGAGGCACCCTTACATCTTTCTTTATTCAAAATGTGGTGTCTCTAATCTTTGGTACTTTTGTTGTCTATTTGTTTTTGCAAGTGGCCTAAAAAACTTACTAAGCAAAGGGGGGAAACTGATGGAGAACAACAACAAAAAAACAACAACATCACAGCACGACCTAACAGCAAGTCTATTTCAACAATAACAAAGAACAGCTCAAACTTTGCCTGATCTTGGCAGCCACAGCACTTGTGAAAGTTGAGTTGTAAATTCAATCAAACTGGGGTCAATGAGTAAAGTGAATATTATGCAGGTGCATAAAAATGCTTGGCAAGACAGTTACTAAAACTAAGTCTTGGCGGGTGGTTGGAATGCTCCTCATGTATGTCTTATGTCTTTCCCTGTGTTGTTTCTGTCTGTCTTGCTCCTTCCCTGCACTAAATTACCATTATTGTGTCGTTGTGCTTTACTCAAACAAATTGTATCTTGTCCCGCAGGCTGTGATCGACACCAACGTGCTGAAGATGTTGCCTAGTCTCCTGCAGCACCCAAAGGCCAGCATCAAGAAAGAGGCGTGCTGGATGTTGTCCAACATCACAGCAGGCTCTGTGGAGCAGATTCAGGCCGTCCTCGACCACGAACTCATGCCCCTGCTTGCCAATGTCCTTGCCACGGTACGCAAACACAAGTGTGGTGTGTGTGTGTGTATGTGTATATATATATCTCTCTCTCTAAGAGTGAAGAACTAAAGAAACCTTTTTGAGCAGATGCATTGATCCATGGGAGAACTTTGAATAACGTAACAATAAAGGATCTTCCACTGTTTTCTTCCTTACTAAGAATCACAAAAGCCTATACCTGGGGGGGGGGGGGGGGGGGGGGGGGCTTTAAAAAAACAAAAAAACTCTTTTTTTTTGGGGGGGGGGGGGGGGGGTTTGTTTACAAGCTAAAAAAGTGAGCATTTTGCCTGGTGTAAACAGTTGTGGGTGGGTTGTCTTTTAAAAATATTTTTTGAAGCTCTTATGTTAGGTGACATGGCTTAGGGCGATTTTTTAAATGCATGGTGATATTTCTGTTTCTTTACTTTGTCTATATGTTGTTGGAACATGTAAGGTTAAAATTAAAACAAAAATTACTGTGTTTTTCTTTTGTTTTTTACAGAAAAAAATCCCATGGTAGGTTTGTGTGTTTATGGCAGTGATATATATTCAGTGACATTCTGACTTGTGATTTCTTTCATCTCAGGGTGATTTTAAGAGCCAGAAAGAGGCTGTGTGGGCTGTCACGAACTTGACGTCTGGTGGAAGTGTTGTGCAAATCTCTAAAGTTGTGGAGAATGGTGCCCTTCAACCCATGTGTGATCTGTTGTGCTGCAAGGACTCCAAATTGTTGTTGGTTATTCTTGATGGAATTCGAAACATTCTTGAGGTAGGCCTACTTCTACTTGCAAGTTCAATACGATAGGACATTGCATTGGGTGCAGGTGCTCCAGTGTGGTTTGCTCCTCCTTTCTTATCAAACATCTGTCATTCTGATCTCTCCTCCTTTTCTTTGTTTTGTACTCTCGTATCACCTCTGATCTTCAACGCCTTTACATTACCTATTTGTATTGCATGTGCTGTGAAACTCACTAAGTTTAAACTAAAATTTAATATCAGAATCAAGTTTGTTTTGTGCATTTTTATCAATGCTTTCAAATTCTATTTGCAAAACAGCGGTTATTCTGCTCTTTAATTAAGACCCGGAGTATAGATGTAGTGGGTTGATTTATGTATTTAAGTGTTTGCTTGATATTTTTTTTCATACAGAATTTATTTTAGAAATACTTTTGGTAACTAAGTAAATTTGAACCAGTTCTTTTGTAACAGCCATGTTTTTGTTACTGTTTGCACAGGCAGCAGATAAGTGTGAGCAACTGGAGCCTATGACTCTAATGTTGGAAGAAATTGGAGGACTGGACAAAGTTGAAATGCTTCAGAATCATGAAAACAAGCAGATCTACACAAAAGCCCATGGCATCATTGATGAGTTCTTTGCAACTGAGGTAAGCATATATAGTAGTGGCATACGGTATCTGACAAGGGGTGTGGTGGTAAAAGTAAAGTTGTTCCCGCATCCAATCCAGACATTGGGGATTGCCTTGTTAGTGAGACAACTTCCTGGGCCTTTGGCATATTGTGGTAGGGTGGCCAGTTCCTTTCCAGTGTGATGGTACCTGCATTATGGCCATTTCTGGTCTCTGTTAACTTACAGTGTCGAGGGGAAAAGCAAATGTCTCTCTTGTGCCCTGTTGCTTGGTATTATTGTTTTTGTCTAATTTCTCTCTGTCTTACTCAATCCATCTTTTCCTGGGCCAGCCTCTTCCTCTGTATCCATCTGATCTCTGGTTGTATGCTCCCGCTGCTTCACCTCTGTCTGGTGGTAGTCTTTGACAGATCATCAAACCATGTGACTATGTGATGGTTTGTCGATTTGTTTGATGACATCTCAGTCTCAGGATTGGCAAAACAAGCAAATGTGATAGCAACTAGGATTTGGTCTTTTGCAAAGCAACCAAGTTTACTGTGTTTGATAAAATTTATTACTCCTCATTTGTTTCTCACTTGAATAGAAGAGAGAAAAAATTCCCGTTTCTGTTAGCACGGAAAAGAATTTGTTATAGGATACTTCTGCTTTAGGCATTCATTTTACTTCTTTTTTTTTTCCCAGCTATATATGCTTTTAAAATGCTTTCTTGACAAACAGGCATGTGAAACATGGTGTTGTACGGATTAAAACTAAAGTTGCCTCTCCCCCAATCCTATTTGAACTGTTTGACCTGGTGCACAATATTCAGAGTCTGCGGGGTGGTAACAATCTCACAGGAGTTGAAAACTACATGATGTGTGGTGCCTATAGGTGCTGTACTTTAATCCTACTACTGTTGTGGGGTGGCGAGTTTGTCTCTGGTATAGGGTGTGTTTGTGTGTGTGTTTTTTATTCAACGAACATGTTTGAGAGGGTGGTGTGCAGAAGAGGTGCTCTCGTGTGATTTGTTCTTTCTGTCCTATCAAACATTATCATCCTTTATCTTTCCTCATTTTATTCAACTCCAGAAACACCTCAAATCTTCAGCACCTATATAACCTGTTTATGTGAACTCTTACAAAAACTAAACACATTTCATACGTTACATTTTTTTAAATATTTTTTTTTTGCTGTTTCTCTCTCTAGGACGAAGATTCAGAGCTGGCCCCACAGAGTGATGCCAACTCTAGCCAGTTCCAGTTCCACACAGATGTCCAGACTCACAGCGAATTCAACTTCTAAGTCATTATCATCAATGTCACTTCACATTCATACATTGCTGCACCAATTTTCGTTACCAAGAAAGTGCCGTTATTGTCTGTGGGACCATACATGTAAAGCAAGGCATGATGTTTATGTCTTTCATTAGTTATATGTTTCATTTGACATGATGTTCAAATGATGATAAAGTTAGCAAATTTTTATGTACAGCGGTCTCTACCTAAGAACCCACTTTTTTGGGGGTAATTTAATAATTTTTTTGTTCTATGATTTGCATGCCTAAGAACCCGTCTCATAAAAATTCGCACAAAAACCTGGTTTAAGCTCATGGCAATAAGCCTTTGTGAGCTGCTTTACCATACTTTGCGAATTAGAGTTATGGGAATAGAAATTCACTCCAGGCGTCTGGTTCTTAAACATTCACTCATATAAGTGAATGGTTGGCAGGTGTTCTGGTGTGGTTTGCTCCTTCTTTCCTTTGAAAGATCTGTCATCCTTAACTCTCTTCTTTTTCTTTGTATGTTACTCTCCAGTAACACCTCTAATCTTCTGCACCTATTTGTATTTCACGTGCCATATATAACTCTTACTTAAACTGCCTTTGGCATCAGTATTGCCTGCAGGTCATTATTTCTTCAGAGAACAAACAAGTGAGGCCAAAGGGTAGAAGTTGACTTCTACTCTTTTAAATTCACCTAAAAATGAAACTAGCTTTTTCTGTCTACCGATAATCGGGTTCTTAGGCGGAGACCACTGTAATTGCTCAACCTTGAAAATTGTTCTACTATTCTACCTTCCATTTTCATCGAACAAAGAATACAGTCTATAATTCTCTAGTGCTTGTATTGTCTTCTGTTGTCATCTTACAACTTTTGAAATGGACTTGAGAGACTTGCATAATTTAATTACGCTGACTTCCAAAGCTTCATTTCTTGTAATTCTGCAGATTTTTTCAGCTCTCTTGAATTTCCGCTGCACAGGTCTAAAATTGTCCTTTTTTTCATTGAAGATTTTATAAAAAGTTGTTCATTTAATGAAGATTGGGGCTCCCCAGGAAACGGGCTCTGTAATGCTATTGCAACCTCTGTGAGCCTCTTGATGTACTTAAACCAGTTGTATTCTTGAACTGGAGCAAAGGTCTGTTTATCAACTGCAAATGACATTGTGAGCAAGCTAATCAAACTGCAGGGTAGTGGTGGACAAATTGATTTACCATATATTTACTTTTTAGGCTTGCCCCGGGCCCCCATTTCCTGTTGTCTCAGGGCTATCTTCTCGTCCTGTTTCGAAGCAGTTGGTTGAGGGGCGCCGCTGGTAGATTCTCTACTTTTTTTCCTTGAACTAAATGACCGTTTTTGTGTCGATGTGCTTCTTTTTACTTACTTAACTTACACTGATCTTGCTTGTCCTGCCTTTTTTGCATACTTTCCTCATGGCATAATTGATCTGGCCACTGTTGTGTTCAATCGTTTGTCTTTGTACAGTTGGACTGTAAATACCGGTACTGTCTTTCGGTTTTCCTTTTGTATACTCTATACCGCCACCATTGTGTTCTTTCATTATTTCTGATTTTCAAACTATAACTTATAGATTCTGTCTGTCCTTACAGAGGTTTTTTACTCTGGTGTGGTTTGCTCCTTCTTTCTGTCAAACATATATATCGTCCTTATCTCCCCTTCTTTTTTATGTTTGTTACTCTCTTGTAACACCTCTAATCTTCTGGCGCTCATATGACCTTATGCAGTTGCGAGCACTGTAAAACCTCAACTAAAACTTTTTTAAACTATAACTTGTAGATTCTGTCTGTCCTTACAGAGGGTTTTGACTCTGGTGCGGTTTGCTCCTTTTTTCCAAAAAAACATCTATCATCCTTATCTCTTCTCTGTTGTTTCTGTCTGTCTGTCTTGACTCTTACTTTTTCCCAGCAGTAAATGACCGTTGATGTGTCAATGTGTTTCTTTTAACTCAAACTTCAAAACGCAAACTGTAACTTAGAGTAAGTTTTAAGTTATACAATTTGCCTGTCCTTTCACCAGCATACCCATATATATTATTAGCTCATACACGCTCAGTTTATTGTCTGTCTATCACAATCCTTTAGCATCAGGATTGAATAACAAGTGCTGTGTTTATCTGATCTTCTATTCCAATCTCTTAATTGGTTTTCGTTTTGTCCCTAACCTTAAACAAGTTTTCTTCTACATTACAACCTGTGTATCTCCGTTTCACTCTTTTGTCACCTCCCTTGTTAAAAAGCAGCTGTCCTGAGCCATGTGTGATGACACACACATGTGTGTACTGTATTTTTGTCAACTGAATAAAATCAATTTGGAATAAATTGGTGCTTTCACATTCTTTTTATTATTTTTTTCGTTTTGCTGGGTGGTTGTAAATGCAGTGTTTGTTTTTGTTTGAGTTTTTTACCCATCTCTCTTATAAAGGAGGCCTGTGTGGTTTGCTTCTATCTTCCTTATCTCCCCTTCTTCTTTTTTATGTTTGTTACTCTCTTATAACACCTCATCTTCTGGCGCTCATCATATGACCTTATGCAGTTGCGAGCGCCGTAAAACCTCTACTTAAACTAAAAGGAGGCCTGTCTATTTTGCCCTGAAGACAAAGACGCTTTTCTTCATCATTTTATTTGACCTACAATAATAAAATAATCGTGGGTGGTTGGTAGGTGCTCTGGTGTGGTTTGCTCCTTCTTTCCTATCAAACATCTATCGTCCTTATCTCCCCTCCTTTTTTTCATGTTTGTTACTCTCTTGTAACACCTCTTAATCTTCAGCACTTATATATGACCTTATTGTGTTGCAGGTGCTGTGTAAAACTTACTAAAACTAAAACTAATAATATAATCACATTCCGCGTATGCTCTGGAGTGGTTTGCTCCTTTCCTGTCAAACGTCTTCGGAAAAATGGGCTGATTCATCATGTCACGCTTATAACTGCCTGATCAGACTCATTTACAACAGGGAACTGTGGGTGGTTGGTGGGTGCTCTGGTGTGGTTTGCTCCTTCTTTCCTATAAAAAATCTATCGTCCCTATCTGCCCTCCTTCTTTTTAATGTTTGTTACTCTCTTGTAACACCTCTAATCTTTGGCACTTATTTGATCTTATTGTGTTGCAAGTGCTGTAAAACTCTTACAAGAACAACAGGGAACTGCTGCTTTTTTCTTTCCTAATCCTTACTACAGTGGAACTCAGATTTAACGAGCTCGGATTCAACGAGATGAGATAGATTCCCCGTTTTTGTTTTTTCTTCTTTAAAAATCCATAAAAGTAACCCGGATTCAACGAGCACTTAAACAGGCACTGAGCAAGTAATGCACAAGAGAAGTCACAAGTAGTTCCTGAAATGCCGGCATATTATGAGCTGTGTAAAAAAAAAAAGACCGATTTCGTTCAAATGCACACGCCTGTGTCATCTCGATTGTTTACCAAAAAGTTGTGTTGCTGCGTAGAGCCTAGCATACGGCAACTTTAGATTCCATAGACCAGCGCACAATTCAGTACGTAGATCTACGTCAAGACTAGCTTCTCATTGCAATAATGGTCCGTTGCCGAGGGGGTAAAAAGACTATGATGCGTTTGTATGCGACGTTCAACGCCCTGACCGCTAATCCCCCCCCCCCCTCCCCGACATGCACACACAGCCACATGTCGTGTTCAGGCCGCCCGTCCGACCCCGACACACGCCAGAGTAGTGTCACTCGGATTCAACGAGATTTTAGTTTTAGGTCAGGCCTGACGACCTCGTTAAATCCGAGTTCCACTGTATTGTCATTTTCCTGTACTTCTTTTGTATGTTTGTCACACTCTTGTGACCCACTATTTCCGGGGTGCCTTGACAGCCGAAGCAGACCTTGTGCTGTTGAAGCTTGAGAGGTGAGCAGAGTAAGTTCTGATTCCCTGACTGTAAGGACTTCTCTGCTGACACCCACCCCTTGGCGCTCATATGACCTTATGCAGTTGCGAGCGCCGTAAAACCCTCTACTAAAAAAAAAATAAACATCTTCGGTTCTTATCTTTTCCTCCATTTTTCGTTTGTTACTTGTTGCAAGTCAGCTGCATAACAAAGAAAGTTTTGGATTGGATTGGAATCCCCAGGGTAAGAGTCAAGAGATCAAGGGAAAGTGCATGAAACCTGGGGAAAATCACAGAAATTGATGTTCAGAAAAGCGGGAAGACATACATGGAATACAATAACATCAAGAGGCCAGCCCAGCCAAGATAGAGAAAGGTGGAAAGTGTTTGTCCGTGGTCTCCTCTACCCTGGTGCAGGGTGAGGAAGGCAATGATGGCTTGTTGCAATTGCCGTCAAACTTAATACATATATAACACTTTCTTGTAGCGCCTCTAATCTTCGGCGCTTATATAACCTACAGTAATTGTGTTGCAAGTCCTGAAAAACGCTTACTAAAGCCACATTCCACATAAGGAAAAAATTGAGACTCGTCAATGCCAAAAGTGCCTTAATTAGAAATAAAACAAATTATAGTGGAATTCTGATCAGGTCAACAGATCGGGACCCAAAAAGTGTAATATTTCATTGGTTCAAGTTCAAGGATCAAGGTACCTTGTTGTGTTGCAAGTGCCGTAAAACACTTACTAAAACTAAAAACTAAAACCTCCCCTCTCCCTTCTTAAACTTTTCTTACAGGAGCCAAAGTAAGAATCCCCCAACCTTCCAGGCGAAATATTTTTATATACATGTATTATATTTAATTTGAACGTCTCCTTAACTGTATTAATAGGGTCCGTGTACAGACAATCGGAGAGAGAAAAAGTGCAGAAACACTCACAACACAATAACAGATTCGAAAAAAAAAACCCACGGAGGAGGAGGGTGAGAGAAAGGGAGGGAGGGTGTGTGAGAGAGAGAGAGAGAGAGAGAGAGAGAGAGAGAGAGAGAGAGAGAGAGAGAGAGGGAGAATGGCAAGGGGGAAGGAGGAGGAGGGTGAGAGAATGGCAACAAAAAAAGGGAGGGGGGAGATTTGTGAGGGTGGAGGAGGGAGAGAGGGGAGGGAGAGAGGGGGGGATAGAGAGACTAAGATGTTATGATGTGATAGAAAGGAAGGAGTGAGCGAGCTTAGACAAAGGCTGAGAGATGGAGGTGTTGATTTACAGGTGCGGGGAGAGAGGAGAGATGGAAAGATAAGACTTTCTGACAGAATGAGCGAATCCATACTTGCACGCTTGAGAGGGAGAGGGACAGGCGAGAGAGGAGGCAGAGTGAAAGGGGTGGGGGAGAGCATTGGGGGAGAGAGACTGGGAATGTGGTAGAATGAAAGGATGGGGAGACACACACACACACACACACACACACACACACACACACACACACACACACACACACACACACA
>NW_004797775.1:119799-122139 GCF_000002075.1 Aplysia californica | reverse complement strand
TTCTCTCTCTCTCTCTCTCTCTCTCTCTCTCTCTCTTTCTCTCTCTCTATTTCTCCCTCCATGGATTTTTTTCTCTCGATTTTGTTATTGTGTTGAAGTTGTGAGTGTTTCTGGACTTTTTGTCTCTCCGATTGTCTCTCTGTTCATACGGACCGGTATTGAATAATATTAATATTGACAATATAACACTCAACAAAACTAAAGAAAGCGGCAATAAAACACAACATGAAAATGCACGCAAAGAAGTACATGTACATGTAAATGCTAGAAGTAGAAGTAAAACACACTTCGTCCACTTTCAACACTCGGGGGTGAAAGATTCAACACTTTGTGACTCGACACAACAAACAGTACATGTAATAGGCTTAATCAGAACGTGCAAAATGAGACTATTCACAAACACAAACAGAAACAGTTTGAACGAAGAAGCATGAGAACAGGTGTTTATTTTCTCTTCGAATCTAGCAAATTTAACATGCTCCCTTACCCTTGACACATGTCTAGCACATAGGGCCTACATGTGGTCGCTTTTTTTTAAGCACAAGGGGACTATCCCTAAAAATGCTGTTTTGAGAAAATCGAAGCTAAAGTTTTTGCCCCTTGATCAGTTTCTTTAAAATGCAAGGAGAGTTTTCTCTATAACCAAACAAATATACACACCAATGAAACCAAACTTCTCATACAGGTAGGGCAATCCCCACTTTTGGTGTAGGTCAAGATTTCTGGATACCCCCAAAATCTGGGCTAGCCCACTTGTCTTTAAAAGCGACCACGTATGTATCATAATATTTTTTTAATAGCATGCTTTAATTCCACATCTACTGGGTGATTTTAGTAATGTATTTTAAACTTTATTGCTCTGTCCCCGGAGTTTTATGCACCCCGCATAATTTAACCCAAATTTGATCATTTTTTGCATAATTTCTGATAATTTTCCTTTATCATTCTTTGTTAAAATTAACAGAATCAGACAATTTTCACATTTTTGGGCTCAGTTTACGTAATTTCAGATTTTTTTTGCATATATCTAAAACTAAAACCGTAGGGATAGATTATTATTAAAGAATCCCCGCAAGGCTTGAATCTAAATCAAGTGGATTGACAGCATGCTCAGTGACTTCAACTTCAATGAGCTATACACAACACCTATTATTACACCAGCAGACCACAGTTTCAGCTTTCCAGGAAGCCTAACAGTCTGTCCCCCTCTGATAGTGCGACCGTGTTTTTTCGCATAATTCTGCAACATTTGCATAATTTTGGATGCCCCGCGTTTTTTCCACGTTTTTTAATACATGTAGGCCCTAAAATTAAAATATTTTCACAAACCAATTTAACGCCTCGCCATATGACTAAAGGGAAGTGATCACAGTAATAAGTCTCATTTAAGTGACAACTTGGTTATTTCCCCTACATGTTCAATTTTTCAAAGTTGTTCACATGTCTGCTGATGTTTCATGTTTGCCAGGTGCCAGCATCAGAAGTCCAGATGGTTTTTTATTTTTAAAAAATTTTCCCCCTCTAAACAGTTACAGCTGAAAGTTACAGAGATTATATTTTGGGTTTTTTTCTTCTGACTGATGTGTATCTTTTCAATTACACAAAAAAAAAAAAAAAAAACCAGCTACTGATACTGATATGTTCTGTTTCCAATTCTTCTGTATATAGATCTAAAACATGAAAATTCTTTTTGAAAAAGTGGAAAACATGTCGGGAATG
Organism: Aplysia californica; assembly: GCF_000002075.1. Classification (NCBI taxonomy): domain Eukaryota; kingdom Metazoa; phylum Mollusca; class Gastropoda; order Aplysiida; family Aplysiidae; genus Aplysia; species Aplysia californica. Next base: position 120,420 of record NW_004797775.1, on the reverse strand, counting down.
GCGTTACGCCAACTTGCATAATTTTTGCATAATTTTGCATTTGTCTTGCATAATTTGGCCATCTAAATTTGCATAATTTTGCCGGGACAGAACAGTGCAACTAGCGCTAGAAAAGTAGGGGGCCTCTCCTGGTGTTAAGGTAACGGTGTTCACATCTCATTCAATACGCCCTGCGTTCAAACCCTGACAGCTACAGAAAATTTTCTTCTGAAAAATGTTCTCCTTTCACCTCCTTTCATGCTCCCTAAGCATGTTCAGCCTTCTGCTTTCGTTTCCACTTTCTGCCGCCTTTTGCCCCTCTGGGCTCTTGATTCTTTCTGTAGCCTTTCTACTGTTACTCCTTGACTCCTTCTTAGTATCTTACTGCTGCCTTGCAGCCACAGCCTTGGCCTTATGGTAGGTCAGATCCAACACCTAGCCTTCTCAGATAAGGACAAAATATCTTGGAGGTCTAGTGGGCACGTTAAAGATCCCTTGGAGGTCCAAAATCAATCAGAGCAGGCTTCGGTCGCCACCCGAGCAAAATTTTAAAATAATTCCTACCAAACTGAAAATGTTAATTTGTCTCGCGCGCTCATACTCATATGACTGTGCTCGCCGTAAAACACTCCCCCCCAACCC
>NW_004797775.1:114367-119166 GCF_000002075.1 Aplysia californica | reverse complement strand
TCTTCTTCTTCTTCTTCTTCTTCTTCTTCTTCTTCTTCTTCTTCTTCTTCTTCGCTTTTCAAGAAGTTAAACATTGCTTCTCGGACGTTCCTGCAATAAAACACCATGTCCAATACCATTCTATTATTTCTACCCGCCCTAGTTATTTTGGTTCCGTGCCAGATTTCTATGTCCAGTAGATCTACCCTTTTTCTGCTAGATACCATCTCCAATTAAAACTGAACTGTGGAACTGTTTTACACCACTATCTTCACAATTTATTTAGACAACCGTAACTAGTCAAATCGTTCTGGAGGTGGGCCGATCCGACCCTGCCAGTCAGAACCAACTTGGTACGAATGAGATACAGAGCAGACACAAGGACACTTCATAATTTCCTAATCTGGGTATCGACCTGTCCCCGGGGTTTTATGCATCCCGCATAATTTAGCAACATTTTTTGCATAATTTTTAATTATTTTCCTTTATCATTCTTTGTTAAAATTAAAAGAATTGCATACTTTCACATTTTTGGGCCCAATTTGCATACTTTCAGGGTTTTTTGGGGTTTTTTCCCCATAAAACTGCGAGGACAGGTATCGACTCCTACCATCTGTCTGTCTCGACATTCCCTTAACCCAGGCTTCAGTTAGATCTATAGATCTAGTAATAGTTACTAATACATGTATACAATGGTCATTGGAATGATCAACTGGATTCGGTCGTTCAAACTGAGTTGGGGCTAGCCCTAGTTTTCTCAGATTTCCCTCTAGAGAGGGAGAGGAGCAAAAGCTACCACCGTGGAACAATTCGAAGGAATTCGATGGTGACCATAAAAAAACCCAACAAACGCGTTTGTCATCAAGACCGGGGGTCCACCGAACATACTGACCCTGCCAATGAGCACCGCCTATATTACGTCTGTCCATATCGCGGTGAAGATTGAGCGATTCTCAATAATGATAAATATATCGCGGGCCAAATCAGGAGAATACTGGGCATCTGATCTTTTTAATTTATTGACAGTCTATAACCAGGCCATTCTGACAGCAGCAGTTCAACTTGAGGGTATTCTAACTAGGAAGTGTTAGGAGAGGAGGCTGTTCGCCTGTACAATATTATTGTGTCTGTTCGTCTTTTTAACAAAATTCCCCCATCAGTTTAAAAAAACAACCCAACCCCCCCCCCAACAACAACCATTATTGTATTAATGCTCTCCCAATCTTATTCTCTTTCTTTTTTTCTTTTTTTTTTGGGGGGGGGGGGGAGGTTGGGGCTCTCTTGAAACACCGCTAATCCTTGGCGATTATACGACATAATGTGTTGCAAGTGCATTAAAACTCTAACTAAAACTAATATCAGTGGTCTTTTGTTTATTCATAAACTCAATAAAACTTGAGCACAGATCACGCCAATCGCCACATTGAGACAGTTCTGATATCGACAACGGCAATGGAAATGTAACGATCACACAGTCTAGCATGCACATAGTGAACACGAACATCATAACGAACAAATTTCCCGGCCCCAGATTCTTTTCTTATAGGCTGTCATTCTGTCCCTTAGGTACAAATATTAGGTTATATAATAATATCAAAGAAGATAGATAAAGTTGGACTGTATGGTTCAATATTTTACCCGAATTATGTCTCTATGTAGTAATGTCACGCCAACGTGCGTATTGGATTCATAGTTGTCTACATTTCATTTAGCAAAATGGGATTCTTGACGCTGCTTTAAAAAAAAATCCACTTTTGCTGAGAACAGCCTTTTTCCTCGACCCAGAAACCTTTCAGCTCCACCTTGATCCACTCTCTGCTACAACTTCACCTGGATCTAACATAACGGGACACTGGCAAGTTAATGCGTATAGTGTGTAATTTCTGTTGAACAAGAAGTGTGCTGACATATGTGGCGACAATCAAGTGACTTCACATGACTGCAGACTCCCCACATGCCATGAAGTGTGCCGGCTTGATAAACATTTTGTTGCGCTGAACACTTCAGTAATGAATACAATAAACACGCCTTTGACCAACACTGTTGCTCTTGGTAAAGGCGAGTTTATATCCGCGCTCTGCCGAGTGCGTTATGTGTGAGCTAGACTGTATAACTTATAACATTATCGTACATAACATAAAGTAAATTTTTAACAGCTACAATGTTATTGTGGGTGAAAATGAGTAGGAAAATTTTTATGTCTAACATAGGCTCTAAGGTGACATGTTCTCTACATTATGTTTATAAACAATATCTTTGATAGGAAGTAATCGATAATCTAAAAGTTTCTGTGAGAGTATAGGTCGCCTTTCCTGGTACTGTAGAGCCAAGTCTTCAAGCATTTCGTTCACACACGTCTTGAGTGGGGTAGAGAAGAGCTCCCAGGTTTTGGGCTTCTTCCTAGAATTGTTTCTGTGAAATGAGCCTTCATTATTTTGCAATGCGCAGCAGAGGGAGTACTCGTGCATGCCGGTGCGACTCAGGAATGAGGCGATGGCCAGGATTTCTGGCAGCAGGCAGCTTTTGAGATCTTCGTAGAAAACCAGCATCGTCATTTCCGGGTGTGCTAGCGCCGAGCGCAAGAAGTAGGACCACTTGCCCACGCTGTGCTTGACGTACTGAATCCAGTCTAGTGAGAGAGAATAATTAAACATTTTTCAACGTCGTCAAGCCAGAATATTTTGACAATTGTATGTGGCTAGTGGGTATGGTTGGCGGATGCTCTGGTGTGGTTTGCTCCTTCTTTCCCATTAAATTTTCCCTCCTCCTTCTTTTCTTGGTATGTCGCTCTTTAGTAACACATTATGATCTTCGGCACTTATGCAACTTTCATTGGAGTATGCTGCCACTATCATTGATAATGGTGTGAATCGACCCTTGTGGAATGTCGAACTGACGACAGATCTCGGCCAGTGGAGCTTGCTTTTTGTCAACAGCCGGGATTATTTTTTATATTTTGTCAATTGAAAGGCATTTTCTCTTGCGCTTGACATCGTTGGTGGCCATAATGAAAGAAGTAGGCTTAGATCTAGGCCGACCGGTCGTCCACAGAGTGCGTTAAGGCTAGATCGAGGTCTGCACTCCGCCTGCAGCACACCGCTGCGTGAGCTTGCTGTGACATGTCTTGCTCCATCACTGCGTTACTCACTCACTCTCTCTCTCTCTCTCTCTCTCTCTCTCTCTTACTTTTTACTCATTGTTAACGAGCCTTTGTCCCTGCTATAACCGGTTGGGCTCCGATGTTATTGCCGATAACTTTTAATAGAGACAAAGAGTAAGAAAAAAACGGGGATTAAAACCCCCCCTGTTATTACCGGATCCCTGTTATTTCCGGGCCTGTTAGAATGGTTTCCACTGTATCTAAATCTTGTGGATAGGGGTGTAAAATGCGTAAAAAAGATTGTTTGAGAAGATCCTTAAATAATCCCAAAACAACATAAATACTGATACTTTGAACCCGAGCCATCTGCATCATAGTTTATATTATGATGATGATGACGACGACGACGATGACGACGGTGATGATGATGAGAATGATTTTGTTTTGTTTCCTTAATGGGCCTGGCGGACTCTTCGAAGAAATCTTCGAGCGAGAACGAGGCTATTTTTCGGCTCCATTGTCAATATACTTAGCGGCACCTCCACTCGTCCAAATAACTCCTTTCGAATTGCCTTTTTTCCTGGACATTCAAACATATGTTTGACATCCTCCTTTTCATGGCCGCATTTTCGGTGACATGGGCTGAGCTCTTCATTTATAAAGTTCTTATACAATGTACCATCTTAAGCTCCAATGATGGTCAGACCGCAGTCTCGCTAGCTCAACCTGGTCCCAGCGACATGTGATATTTTGTTCCCGCATATTTTTGTACCCAGAATACACATCTTCCAGGTGCTGGTACTTAGCTCTACATGGTGGATCTCTGATTTCCTTCTTGATAATTGGAAAGACTCCTCTGTATGTTGTTGGTCGTCTGTCTCCTTCAATCTCCTGGCTTCATTAGCAGCTTGGTCTGCTGCCTCATTTTCTTCTATTCCAACATCGCTTGGAATCCACTGGATTTTTCTTATGGCTGTGGCTTCACTGAACTTGCGGGGCAAATCATTCATATCCGAGCTGTGGCCTAGCAGCCCTTTGCAGAGGGACTGACTGTCAGTCAATATCAGCACATTGGTTCTACAGTGGCAATTGTCAGCAATCCATTGTGCAGCAGATATCATTGCCTGGCATTCCTCGCCATAAGATGATGTAAGGAATGCACTTTTAGTTTTAACAATTTCTGTTCGTGGTGGATCATCATTCATTATCACCACTGCTGCTGCTCCACCTTCGCAGTATCCTGTGACAGCCGATCCATCGGTGAAAATTGTCCGCTCCAACCTCTTTGATCACATCCTCTTCTGCTTCACGTGCCTTTACAGGATCATCACCTTTTCCTTTTACTCCTCTCAGTTCTGTCCGAATTTCGATTTCGCCATGGGTCTCCCATGGACAAGCTCTCTCCAGATTGATCGGCCATCGATTCTCTGCTTCAGGCGGGAGGTGGTCTGCTAGATCGATGCCCATCCGAAACCAACTTTTCCTGCCGCTTGTAGGCTTGACTGCTTGATCAAGGGCTTTCTTTCTTGGATGGTTGTCTGGTAATCTCTTGGCCATCTCTCGGAAGCTCTGATGATGATGATGATGATGATGATGATGATGATGATGATGATGATGATGATGATGATGATGATGATGATGATGAGGGTGATGATGATGATGATGATGATGATGATGATGATGATGATGATGATGATGATGATGAGGATGATGGTGATGA
>NW_004797775.1:109799-112677 GCF_000002075.1 Aplysia californica | reverse complement strand
TGTGTAGTAGTAGTAGTAGTAGTAGTAGTAGTAGTAGTAGTAGTAGTAGTAGTAGTAGTAGTAGTAGTAGTAAATTACTATTACTCTGCAGCAGGACCCACCCGTCATTTGCTGTATGATGTTCCTGACCCAGGTGTTCCCCGAGCCGGGGTAACTGACCAGTCCAATCCGCTCAGACCGGGTGTGTTTCCATGGCAACGGTTTGCGCGGGCACTGCACGCGTCTTCCCGACACCCCGGCGAGATAATCTTGGGACGCGAGGAGATCCAGCGCTTCTTCTAGCCGGAGTTTCTTGAGGGGCATGATGTCGTGAAGGCTGGCCACGTGACACGATGAAGAGAAGCCCAGCAGTTTGGCGCGAATCGAAGAGGAGGTGTTTGAGTTTGAGGATAGGCTTGACCTTTCACTTCCACCACCACCGCCACCACAACGCGGTCTTCTGGTGAAGGAAGAGACCAGGTCGCCCGAGTCCTCTTTGATAAACAGAGTGATGTTTTTTGGGTTGGTTAAAGTGGGTGGGGCTAAAGGGATGGGCGGGGCTACACGAGTGCGGTGTTCGCGGCACGAGTCTTGGGAAACGATCCAGGAGAAGACGGCGAGGAAAGCACAAAAAAGGAGTGTCTGAAGGATCATCACTCGTCGCTTGTTCATGTTAGTGTCACAGAGGTTGAGTTGGCCCGAGGTGGAGAGTCATTCAAGACGCCTGGGAGTAGGAAAGAGCTGGACCGAGCGCTGAGATATTATGCCTCTTGTTGTTACTGTGCTGTAGTTTGTGGTTTCCCTTCCAAGTAGGAACAGACCTAGTATCGTTTGAGTTTGATGGTTTCTGAAATGGAAACAGGCGCCAAGAAGCTCACTAAAACTCTCTAGAAACGCAGAAGAAATCGAGCTACACTTGAAGCGCACAAGAAACACACTATGAATACCGTAGACACACACTAGAAACACGCAAGGAAAACAGCAAAAACGCACTTGAACACAGCAGAAATACAATAGACACTCACCACGAACACGTTGGAAAAAACCACTGGAAACACAATAGTAACACACTAATAACACACCAAAGACACACTGGCAACACACTAGCAACACAATCATAACACACTACATTCTTACTTGATGAGCGGTTGGAAGACTAGTAACTCACTACATATACATGTATGTAGAAACACCCTGTGTCGTTTACCATAACTTTCTAGTCCCCCAACAGAGATAAGTTACAACTCTCTGCCCTCAGGCCCTAGTAACGTTTTATTTACAGTAGTAAACCTGCTGCTGATCGAAAGTAATTATGTCTTAGTTGCGTAAATCAATCCAATGACGATTTTACTCTGCTCGGAGTTACGCAGTATAAGCCTTTCTTGTTTTGAAAGAACGGCCTATTTAAATTGCTCCTTGATACCCCACAGAAGAGGAAAACAAACAGAGAAGTGCTCAAAATGGCAAGATCCAAAAGGTCTTTAACTCTATCAATGCGTTGTTTTTTACTATCGTATCCATACGACGTGGGGAACTCTGTGCCACCACTTTCAAGGAGGAAACTTACTCGTTAATCCGATCAGTACGCTTTGCATAGATCTAGCAGTCTGTCAAAATGATTTTTTAAAGAAATACTGAAAGTTTCAAAGAGATGTTAGCCCTTGAAGTATTCTAAAATGTGAAGAATACAACCCCGGGGGTACAAAATGACCCCAGGGCTTACGGATAGGGTTTATTAGATCACCAGGAAGAGACAAATGAGATTCTTTTGCCACATAACTAGAACAAATAAATTGCACTTGAGAAACTTGTGTTGAAAGGTAGACTACAGGGAAAGAAGAAGAGAGAAAGACTGAAAACAATAATACACAGATGAGAACAACATACACGTATGAGAACAACATTCACAGATGAGAACAACATTCACAGATGAGAACAACATTCACAGATGAGAACAACGTACACACACACACACACACACACACACACACACACACACACACACACACACAGAGAGATGAGAACAATATTGAACAACATACACATATTAGAACAACATACACAGATCATACACAGATGGGAACACCTACACAGGTTTGAACATACACATATTAGAACAATAGACACAGATAAGAACAACATGCACATATTTATTATTAGAACTACATACACAGATGAGAACAACATTGAACAACATACACAGACGAGAACAACATACACAGATGAGAACAACATACACCGATAGCATGATCTACTGTATGGCGAGCTACACAACAAGAAAATCTGAAGTGATCCGAACGATTGACTACAGGAAGGAATGGGGTACAGTCGAAACATCTGGATGTTAACACCTGAAGCAAAAGAAGAAAAAGAAAGAAAAAGAAGACGGCAAATTCAATACATTGTATTGCGACACTCATTGAGGACGTGAATTCTGAACTAATGGATTATTTTTTATTTCACTAATAAGTTGGATTTTTTCTCTCTTTTTCATCAAGATTGCATCAAGCATTATTTTGTTATCACAAAGAAGACGGACAATGATAAATTGTTTGTTTTCACGGAACGTGTAGTGTCCCCTTTATGCTTCAGGCGTGTCACGGCGACTCTTTAAATGCTTAAACGAACTCGCAGGAAATTTTTTTTAGAAAAGGGTGTGTTTTCACTCTGAGCTTTTTAGGGCCTTATAATCTGTGCTCTACCTCTCTTTCTCCATCCTTCTCTTTTTCTTGTTCTTTTTCTCTCTCTCCCTAAAAGGAATTGATCTCATTCGCTCTTTCTCTCTCCTTCTGTCTTTGCCTGTATGTATGTCTGCCTGTCTGTCTGTCTGTCTGTCTGTCTGTCTGTCTGTCTGTCTGTCTGTCTGTCTGTCTGTCTCTCTCTCTCTCTCTCTCTCTCT
>NW_004797775.1:105030-109092 GCF_000002075.1 Aplysia californica | reverse complement strand
GTGTTTAAAAGGGGAGGTGGTCTCGTGGGTAGGGGTAGATCTATGAGTTAGTCAATAAAAAGAAGACCCTCGCCTTATCGACGTTTCATTCGTTGTGAGTTTGCCAAAGTTACATGTATGCATGATGATTATAAATCTGTCCTTGAAAAACCGTTACGTGTGTACTTTCTCTAGTCCTACCCGTTACCGAATATCATTAGAAAGTTGTACTATGCAGTAAATAATAATAATAATAGTTCGTTCCTCTTAAACTGATGATATCTTGTAACTGTAATATCAAAGGAGGAAGAGAAGTTAAAAAAACAGTTAAAGAGATCGCCTACACGCAGTGAGTAGATCTGTGTATTATATATGTTTATTTTAGTCGCTGACAGACTACTTTTTCTTTCTGTTCTTTCTTGGCGCTGTTCGTCCACTGTATGATGTGGCAGAAGATATTCGGAGACGTCTCCGGCAAGCACCCACCAACTATTCGGAGACGCACTCCCGCACATAGATGTACTGCTTTGGGAGGTCAAACTGCGTATTATTTGCTGCAGATCACACATATAGCAACTAAAACTGGTGCAAATTAATTATTTTCAAGAAAATTTCAAACTTAACTGCAAAATATCAAATTATGGGTGAAAACCCCCCACATTTTTTTACTTGGTCTAGAGGCACCAAACATTTTGATTGGTCTATCTCCGTCGGAGACGTCTCCGAATAGATGCTGCGGCATGATGTTGCCCTCCAGCAACGAGCCCCACTCTTGTTTTATCAGCTGTGCTCCGTGTCCAGGTTACACCCGTTTTGGTGTCGTCCGTCGTGCCATCCTCTTTCTGGTCTAGATGCTTTTGGTCTCCATCCCGACAGACTTGATTCTATCTACACACCTCGATAAAATGGACATTTCTCGCACACGAAGAATCTGTTAACCTACAACTTTTCTTTGCACGTAACTGGGGTTTTAACTCTATCCGTGCGCCCTGGGGTCATTTTGTACCCCCGTGGTTGTATCCTTCACATTTTAGAATACTTCTAGTACGAAGATCTCTTTGAAACTTCAGTATTTTTCAAAAATCATTTTGACAGACTGCTATGAAAAGCGTACCGATCGGATTAGCGAGTAAATTTCCCCTTTGGAAAGTGATGACACAAAGTTCTCCACGTCGTTTGGATACGATAGTAAAATACGACGCACAGATAGGGTTAAGACAGAAAACAAGGCCGTTCGTCCCCGGGAGAGGTGCTCTCTGATATCACGCTACAATCTGGGAAACAAAATTAATAATACCCATAGAGACAAACGGAGAATGCATGATCTATGTATTATCTATTTTAGTTTCAGTCTCAAGGTCCAATTCAAATAGCTTCAAGTCATTCTTTTATAAAATATTACTGTTTATGGGTTGTTTCTCCTCTTTTTCAGTTTGGCTTAAGTCTGTGTGCTGTGTTCAGTGTGCATAATGTATTCTTGTATGTTTGTGTGTGTGTATGTGTGTGTGTGTGTGTGTGTGTGTGTGTGTGTGTGTGTGTGTGTGTGTGTGTGTGTGTGTGTGTGTGTGTGTGTGTGTGTGTGTGTGCGTGAGCATGTGCGTGTGAGCATGTGTGTGTGAGCATGTGTGTGTGTGTGTGTATGTGTGTGTGCCTGTATGTGTGTATATGTGTGTGTGTGTGTATGTGTGTGTGCGGGTGTACTCGTGAGCTCTATGTGTATCACTGCGTTAGTCAAGTTAGTGCACCTTGAACGTCTGGAGACTTTTTCATATATAAAAGCATTACAAAGAATTAATCAGAATAATTGAGAGAATGGTAATACCTGAAAAAATCTTATCTCGAAATCCGCTACATCGCTGTCCTACTATATTTTTTCCCGTTGAATTTGCTGTCTTTGCCTGTTTAGCTTGTCTTTCCCGGTTGTAGAATGAGCGTTATCTGTATGATGTGCTCATCTCTACTTGAAAAAAAAAGGCTCACACTGGAGGTAAATCCATCGCTATGTACCGGTACGTCCAAAAGTGTAGTCCACTCTCAAAGTCCTATCTATAAACTCTCTCTCTCCACCACTGTTCTTGTAACAGGGAGCAGCGGTGAAGTGAGGGGTCTCTCGTTTATGAGCACGCCACTAAAAGTAAAATGGGCTGGTTGATGGTTGTAGTGACCCGAATTTGAATGATCTGACAACGCGATTTGAGGGATCCGAAAATAATATGGGTAAAGTATTTGATTAGGCCAGTTTTATGTGTTTTTTCTCATGATTTATGGAGCGAGCACACTCGTAAACCACCTGTTTTTTTGTTGCACTTCCCTGACATCACGTTTATCCGGTTGTCTTCGCGGTTGTAAACATTATGTTTTACTTTTACATCAGCGTCTGTGGTGTAGCGGTCAGGCGCTTCGCTGTCGCACTGTCGCACACAGGGTACCCGGGTTTGATTCCACAGCGGAGATAATTTTTATCGAGTATTAATTGCTGGGCTGTTGTAATCCTCTCGGCTAGGATTGGCTCTGACACGCGCACACACACGCGCGCGCATACACACATACACATAAACATACATATACACAAACACACGCATGCACTATCATGCACATAAACAGAAAAGTAAGGCATGCACATATACCCAAACATACACGCACACACACACATATGCACGCACGCACGCATGCACAGACATAAGGACACACACATAGTCACACACAGATATACGCACTCACACACAGAGACTCGAAAACATACACACACACACACACACACACACACACACACACACACACACACACGCACGCACACACACACACACACACACACAGACACACACACATATACACACTCACACACACAGGCACGCACACACACGCACGTGCACTCTCGCACACACACAAATACATGTACGCACAGACACACGTACACGCACAAACACACATTCACACACTAGCACACACACATAGACACACAGAAGCACAAAAACACCACACATAGACATACACAGACACACACATACGCACATACGCGCGCGCGCGCGCGCGCACACACACACACACACACACACACACACACACACACACACACACACACCAAACAAACATAAAAAAATAAAACCTTTTATTATCTTTTTCGTGTATGAAACGACTTATTGGGTGAATGTGAACCTCAATTATTGCTTCATGGCTCACGCATCAAAAGATTGATAAAACAGTGTATGTGATGTACATGAAACTGTATGACGCTTAAGTTACGCGGGGTGTCCTTTGGGGGAATCGGGTCGGGTCGGGTCAGTTCGCTAGCCAGATTGAGGGCTCAAAGCGGCTTTCGTGGCACAAGCCGATCGCGCCCGATTGATCGTCGCCTCAAAAACAAACGCAAAGTTTGTTTTCAGGTGACGAGGCGGGAGAGCATCCCGACCCGACCCGACCCGACCCGACCCGACTCGATCCCCAATTGGGCAGTATTATTAGCAGTCACAGGCAAAAGAGTTCGATTCAATTGTGCATTGTCGTTTGTGTGTGCTCTAGAAACACATGTATTTTATCGGAATTCAAACTCTAATTGTCGACAAAAGCAATAAAAAAAATGTATTTATATTATGTTCGTAAAAAATTGTTACAGAAATGAATCAAGTTGGGTTTTTTCTTTTCTTTCTTCTGCAAAATTTTACTTTCTGAGCTTAGTAAATACAGAGAGTATTTTATTATATCTAAGAGTCTCTGGTAAATATTAAAAGTTTGCCAAATGATAAAGAAAAGTAGAAGTCTGAAACCACGCGTGAGTTTGATGATTAATGGGGAAAATTGTCGTCAAATTTCCGATGAGTCCTCGCATCCTAACTTTTGTACTCAAAGTGCAGCGCAGATGGGGTTGGGAGTTTTCCCTCGCGCTATTTTTGTCACATATGTGGACTGTTGGGTGAGTAACTGCATGGCCTAGCCGCAGGCGCTCACCTCAGCATAGCTTCATTGATTTAGGTTTCGAGTGCGACAGCTTGTAGCGAGGCCAGTGCTCTCAGTGTCAATGTTCGGAGGCGGGGCTGCCACGTTAAAAGGAGGCGGGTGGGAAGGTGGGGTCCTGGGTGGAAAAAT
>NW_004797775.1:97687-103126 GCF_000002075.1 Aplysia californica | reverse complement strand
CAAAGCACACACACACACACACACACACACACACACACACACACACACACACACACACAATCACGTATATTGAAGAGTTTGCTGAGGCGCACCGATTGGTCCCATCATTATTCCCCTTCTTAAAATAGGATCAGATTAATCAGTAAAATTCAACATTACATATCATAGCGTTATGTGCAAAATAAAACAGTTTTTTTTTTACTTCTCTTGAAAACCTCGTATGACATATTGTAATCTTGGAGGACGGCGACGACATGTACGCTCAATCTCTTGTACGTTCAAGAGCTTTTATTCATTAGAATTTATATTTTGTCACCGTTATTCAGTGATTCACCATTGTCGCATGTAAAAATAGAGGTTTTCATGAGAAATAAAAGAAAAAAACAAGCAAACAAACTACAACAAAAACAACAACAGCAACAACAACAACAACAACAACAACAGCAACAACAACAACAACAACACCAAATGCAACTATTTAAAAAGATTCGGGCAAGACATAATCTTTTCAAAATACAAGAAGTTTAATTCGTCTAAGTCTGTTGTTATTTTAAAAAGAAGGGAAAAAAATGACACTAGATATCTAGATCTGTGACGATTGCGACTTATCAAACTTTACAACATACACGTACTTGATTTTAATTTCTACAAAATTTTGACATAAACGTTCTACAATGTTGACTGACAATGGAACATAGAACAAGAAACTATAAAAGTTAAGTAGTAGTTTACTGAAGTGTTATATATTAAGCATTTTAGTTCAGCCTAGCCCCTGATAGGCCCAGTTGAAAAGGAGCAGTCTCAAAGGGCAGCAAGTTATGATAATATATTAGACTTCACGAATTAGAAACACTGAAGCCAAAGGAAAATGCTGTACACAGGCAGTGCGCATGTCCACAAGTGGACATTCTTTATTTAATGCCCAAAGTGTGGCAAGCTCTTCTCTTCTATGGTCTCATTGGTCATACCATTAGAAACAACAGGTCATCCTAACCCATATAGTTATTTATTCTTCTCTGTCCTTTGAGAACCATTCTCTGTAGATGCATTGGTCATTGTCAGACATTCATGGGCAAATTATTAATTTATCAATTAAGTGTAGTACATTATATTACAACCAGTATCTTTTCTAAGTATGCTTTGTGCTAAGAGGGTAGGTGGCTCATTTGGGCTGGAGCGTTGACACAATGAATATGGCAGAGATAAAAATGGGGACAAAGTCTTTAATCTGATTACTATTGTTTTAACGTTTCTCTTCTCCTTCATCACTTCTTTCAACACTTACCTGGTTTCTCTATTCTCTATTTCTCCCTTTCTCTTGTCTTTTTCCATCTTTCATTCGGTTCACTATTTTTTAGTAGGCTACTTTTCATACAACTTTTATCCCCCCCCTCCCCCAACCCATAAAACTCACACACACACACACACACACACACACACACACACACACACACACACACACCCTCAAAACGCTTCCATTTTACAACGAAACCAATCACATAGCCTAGTTTCTTTGTCTATCACGGAGCCCCGCTCACACGAATCCGTATGGAGGACCAGGTGTTGCGTGTCTATTGATTCCCCCAGCGAGCGGACAGAGAGACTGTGTGGGGTGCGACCCTCCGCCTTGTGTGGGAGTCCCAGTCAAACTTCCCAGGTCTTTCTCAACTCGCCCCGGAGATCTGGTGAGTAGATGCCCGTTATAAATGTCATAAAATGAAAATATGTATCGATTGTGTGCTTCATAGATCTACTTTTGGTCAACCTTACACATCGTTGTTGTGAAAACATTGAGTGTCTTCTTTGCTAAGTTGGATATTTTCGGTAAGCAGCTACATATTATAAATGTCATAAAAAGAAAACATGTATCGATTATGTGGTGTGTAGATATCTATGTATGGTCAGCTTTACGCTTTGTTGTTGTAAAAGAAGTGAGCGTCTTTACTAAACTGGATATTAAAAGTAAGACGTTATAAATGACATAAAGCGAAAACATGTATCGATTGTGTGATGTGTAGATATCTACTTTTGACCAACTTTACACGTTGTTGTAAAAGTATTGAATATCCTACTAATCTGGATATTGAGGGTAAACAACAGCACATTGTAAATGTCATAACTGGACAACGTATATCGGTTGTGTGCTGTATAGATATACCTTCCTTAGGTGAACTTTGTACGTTATAGTTGCAAAATTATTGTAGATAGCAGACTTTTTAAAATTCTCGGTTGCCACCATGAACCATAATTTGATGATCATCTTGCTTAATTATCGCCTGATGTATAGAAATATAGGAGCCGATTGCTGGATCTAAACAGCAATCATAAACAAAGTCGTGACCAAAGACGTTTTCTTTTTCTTCTTCTAAGCTTTTCTAGAAGCTGGACGTTACTTCTCGGACCTTATTTCCGCTATAAAACACCCTGTCTTTTACTCTTTGCCTGCCTGGGTTGTTTTGCTTCCACGCCAGATTTCTATGTCCTGCTCCCTTTGTCTGTTAGGTCTTCTTCACCTTCCTCTCGTGCCCTCTACTTTTTCTTTCAGAATAGAAATCTATGTTTCTAGTTTAGAGTGAATCATGACATTTGATATGACATTTTACGTTTTGCCCACTTTACCTCTTTGTAATGTTCATTGTCATTGTCACTGCAAACATAAAAGACAAAGTAAACTGTTTAACACCGAACAGTTTGATATAAAATTTCTGATAACATGAAAGACTTTCAAATCCCCAGGTTTTTTTTTCCTTTTTCATTCTACCCTTGTAACTCCTCTTTGTACGATTAAAAACATTTGCAGCAGATCTTACTTATAAGCTTGAAATTTGTTTACTGCGAAGACGTTCTCTGGTCACACGAAGTGCGTGCTACAAGGAATTTATAGTAGTAAGTTTGCGTACATCATGTTTAGAAGGGTGCATCAGAAAAATAATGTGATTATGAAATGGATGATGTACAATAGCTTGGCATAAATTTTGAAATCAAGACCTACCCCACACGCTCTTAGCTCAGTTGGTATAATGGTGATCTGCAATGTGGATACCCTTCTCCAAATCCCCAACGGGGTGTTTCTTAACTCATTGAAGACACGCTTATTAGTCATTCGACAACGTTGGAAGACGTGCAGTTTTGGGGCTCTTAATAAAAAAGAAGCGTAGATCTAGTTTCTTTATTCATACATACAGACTTCAACATAAGTTAAGGACCACCTTGACAGGCAGTCTTGATTTTTCTTTATCCCCAAAAAGAAAGCAAGGAATGTTGCAAAATTGTTTGCTCTGAAAGTGTTAATGGGTTACCAATGCGTACTGCAAAGCTTTCAAAATGGGCAAAACCACCACGTGCAGCACGGAAATCCTCGGGGAATTTTAGACAAATTTGCTGTTTTTTAAAAATCGACTTGTGTGCGACACCACGGACATTCGTCAATTAAAATTTCTGGTGCACGTCATAAACGGACGTTTGGTCTCCAACTGTGCTCACTTTTGAAGCAATAAAAGCCGCCGTTTGCGCAAAATCCAATATCACATCAGCATGCCACCAAGACGAAAGCTGAGAGACTTTGATCGTGCCAGAGATATCTCACGGCTGCAGGATGGAATTGGAGCCCGAGAAGTTGCCAGAAGGCTTGCAGTGTCACACTTTGTCATTGTCCGCCTGAGGCAGCGCCATCAAACCACTGGATCAGTCCAAGAACGCCCACGTGCAGGTCGACTCAAGAAGACCACTCAGGGTGTATGCAAGTGGTCCTTAACTTATGTTGAAGTCTGTACTTAATATGTTCTCAATGTCAACAACAAGTACACGGTATCCTACTATATATGCAAACTCGTGACTCTGATTAGTATATAACACTTCAAAACATGCGCAGCATTACCTTAGGTCTGCTGCTGGTCGGATATATAAAATACAATATCTTGTAGACTTAGGCATTTGGCCCTTTTCTGATTTAAGCCAAAGAGGTAGCACCTTGACGACATTGTATTTGTCCGCTTCGTCCCTAGATCGTTAAACTTTGTTTCTTGAACTTCCAAGTCCCCCCCCCCCTTCCTAGATGTATCCTTTTGGAGATAAACGTTAAGTTCTGAGGTCCCGCTTTTTGTATAATTATACAATATAGAAATGGTCGTTTACTCATGCCAGGAAATTTATTTTTGCAGCACAAGGCAAGACTGAGAGATAAAGACATGAATATGTCCGCTGAAAATTTAATTTACTTTTAGCTCCACATTAATTTAGCCTGGAAAGCACGAGTGCACCCATGCTTTCTCGTGATGGTTCATGGTTTTCGAACCTGCTCTAATAGTAATACCCACCTATCCAAGACAATCACCTGAACAAACGACCACCCCTCCCCCCACCTCTCTCTCTCTCTCTCTCTCTCTCTCTCTCTCTCTCTCTCTCTCTCTCTCTCTTTCTCTCTTTGTGCGCGCATGAGCATGTGTTTATTACTATGAACAATGATTTAAATAATTCATTTCCACCCCCTTTTTACAGCATACAATCCAACTCTACAAACAGATCAGCATGGATGACGAAGATACTGTACCCACAATCTCCGGAAATCTCATTATGGCGTACGGTGAGACGCCCAAATCCTACGTTCGTCACCGTGGCGACAGCCATGTGTGTACATGTCTGTTCTGGAGTCGCTACACGCTGTTTGTCATCAATTTCCTCATCGTGGTGAGTTTTTCAAGCAACCAGTCTGGTCTTTTATGGAGAATTCCTCTCCCAAATACATTTACAAATCCAGTCGAACCTTCTTTAACGACCACCTGCCCAAGACAGTCATCTGTACAAATAACCACTCCCCACTTTGTCCTTTGCGGTTTTTCTATAAAACGATGTATTATAATGACACTGTCCATGACTTCCACTTGTCTAAGACAGCCCCTTTTCTCTCATGTAGAGAGTGGCCATCTTGGAAAATTTCGGCTGTATACCATGTCAACGTTTGAATAAATAGCATTTGTATAGCGCAAATCCCCGCTCAACAGCAAGCTCTATGCGCTTCACAATCTGTACTATTACCCCAGCTGGCATGAGAGCGTTCTTGAAACAAAATCAACTGACTGGGAAGCATACAGAGCAAGCAGCCATTTTTGGCGCTAAAATACTAACATATTGACAAGATCTTTCGCAGTCTATGGCCGGGTACCCATTTCCACCTGGATGAAGTGAGGAAAATTCGTGTAAAGTGTCTTTCCCAAGGACACAACGTCGGACCTGCGGCTCGAACTCCTGACCCCGCAACTTCACGATTACGAGTCCGGTACCCTAACCACTAGGCCACCGGCAGCTCTGTGTTGACCGCTGAGGGAAAAGATATTAGTTTTTAGACATGTGGGTTATTAAATTAAATCGCATCACTTATATGGGCCTCATATATTTGCGTTATAACAATACTACACACACACACACACACACACACACACA
>NW_004797775.1:95268-96892 GCF_000002075.1 Aplysia californica | reverse complement strand
AGGAGGAGGAGGAGGAGGGGGAGAGTTGTGGGAAGAGGAGCCGATACGAGAGGAAAAAGAAGAAGACGAAGAGAAAATGTATACATAAAGAGAGGAGGAGTAAGCAGAGGAGAGGAGGGTAGTAGGTGGGGGAGACGATGCTGGCGATTAGCGTTATTTGCTACTGGATCATCATCTTCCGGTGCCTTGCCGACTGGCATGGGCGATCATGGACCTCCACTTCACTATGTCTTGCGTTGCAGCAATAGTGTCTGTTGTTCTTGCTGCTCCTAGCCATGTTGTCATTTTGTCCAGTATCTTTATCCTCTGTCTGCCTCTGCCTCTCTTTCCATCAAACTTGCCTGTTGTTTCAATATTCTCCAATGCTTCTTTCCGCATTGTGTGTCCGAAGAAATTTGCCTGTCGCTTTCTTATATTCGTCTTAAGCTGTCTTCTACAATTTGCTTCAACCAAGACCTATTCATTTGTTTTTCTAGCTGTCCATGGGATACGTAGCATACGTCTTATGAACCTCAACTCTGTCGCCACAATTGTTCTTTCCGGCTGTGTATTGATTGTCCTTGCTTCGCATCCGTATAATATTAATAGGATTGGCTCGATGTAACTTTTCAGGACCCTTTTTTCTCGTTTCCAGTGACAGATTGATGTTTCATCTGTTTCATTTTGTGGAAGGTTGCTTTTGCTTGATAGTACTGGATAATAACATACAAAAAAAAAAGGAATATGACCAATTTGTGTCAAAAGTTTAGAGCCGTAAAACTCTTGCTAAAATTAAAACATGGAACAGTTCTCTTCTTACTCCACATCTATAACGTCTTCTCTATCTTCATATTCACCTCCCCTCCATTCCCATGCTCACTTCTCTTCTCTTCTTGCATTTCTTTTCTACTCTTCCTTCTCTTTCAACTCTCCGATTCAAGTCCTCTTCTCTACTTCCTCCCTCTCTTCCTGGCATCTTTTCTTCTCCCCTCCCCTCTTCTAAACCCCTTTCTTCTTCCATCCCCCTCTTCCAAACCTTCTTTTTTTCTCCCCTCTCCTCTTCCAAACCTCCTTTTTCACCCCTCCCCTCTTCCAAACCTCTTTTCCCCCCTCCCCTCTTTCTCCTTCTCCTCCTGTCCCATCTCCTCCTCCTATTGCAAGTACCGTAAAACTCTTCCTTAAACAACTAAACTCACCCCCCCCCCCCCCCCGTCCTCCCCCTCACCTCTCCTGGTGGAAATTTCTAAAAACCGTCCTATAACCACAACTACCCCCCCCCCCCCAAATTGCATGTCCCCAGTACATGGTGCTGGTTATAGTGGTGCTCATCCTGTAGTTGACTCTGGGCGCCATCGTCTTCCAACCCTCTTTTCTCCGTTTCCATTCTCCCCCTCTTTCACATACTCCTCTTCCTCCTCCTCCCCCTATTGCAAGTAGCGCAAAAACCGTCCTATACCAACAAAAGACTCACCCGCCCCTTTTGTATGTCCCCAGTTCATGGTGATGGTTGTAGTTGTGTTCATCCTGCAGCTGACCTTGGGCGCCATCGTCTTCCAAACCTTTTTTCTTCTCTTCATTTCTTCCCCTTCTTCTCCTCGTCTTATTGCAAGTACCGCAGAACTCTTCCTAAAACTAACCCCCCCCG
>NW_004797775.1:92540-94086 GCF_000002075.1 Aplysia californica | reverse complement strand
CCCCCCCCACCAATTGTATGTCCCCAGTTCATGGTGCTGGTTGTAGTGGTGTTCATCCTGCAGTTGACCCTGGGCGCCATCGTGTTCTTCCTCATGGAGGACATAGAGGCCCGGATGTTGGGCGTCATGCGGTCAGTGGTGGTCAACTACGTGCAGGACAGTGGTCAGTCCGATGACCTGGCCTTGGACTATCTGCAAAGAGAGGTACATGGAGTCAATGTTTGTCAAGTTATAAGTTTATGCATTTTAACCTCTAATTGACTTACGTACTCTAGTAATGATAATGTTGTATATAATTATGCGCATATTTTATATATCGATGCCTGTGCATACACACAATAATATTATTATCTTGAAAATAAACGATGTCTGTGTATATTAAAATATACAATGTTTGCACACATTAATTATAAACAACCAACGTACATGCATTCACTTTCGTAAATTATCGAACTTGAGTCGATGGAGGCGTAACAGATTTACTTTTTCTGTTACTATTTTGTTAATGAACTGATGAAATTAAATGTCGTTCAACAGCCCCCCCCCACACACACACATCCACCATTCACACAGGCAGGCCTACATTACGTTCATTTCCACACTTCAAAATCAAACATCATTCTCTTGTTTGTTGTATGTATCGCCTGTTGCATGATTATGTCGTTCTTGACAAATATTTCTCTGACCCCCTCTATCCATCTTTTGCTGTGCCAGCCCTTTCCTCTATTTCCATATATTAAATTATCATCTCTCAGAGTGTATGCTCTTTCTCTCTCTGCTATACTGTCTGGTGTAGTCTTGACAGAAATGTCCAACCCATTTAATTTCGTTGTTCATATTTCATGTATTGTAAGCTCTAAGCAGGAAGAGGAAGTTGAGCCATTTGGTCAACTTATTATTTATATTTATGTTAATTGGTAGCTTTTAAGGACAAGCGGACTAAGCTAGACTTTGGGGGTTTCCAGAAATTTTGACCTACACCAAAAGTGGGCATTACCCTACCTACAGGAGAAGTTCGGTTTCATTGGTGTGTATATTTGTTTGGTTATAGAGAAAACTCTCCTTGTCTTTTAAAGATACTGAACAAGGGGCAAAAACTTTACTTTCGATTTTCTCAAAACAGCATTTTTCGGGATAGTCCCCTTGTGTTTTTAAAAGCGACCAATTTAAATATATTATTATAAACATGCACATTTCCTCTTTCTGTGTGTGTAGTTCCAGTGCTGTGCGGGGTCCAGCTACTCGGACTGGGAGGCTAACCCACACTTCAACTGTAGCCACCTGGCTCTGGCTACCTGTGGTGTGCCCAGCTCATGTTGCCGCGGCTCCACTGACATGCACTGTGGCTACGGAGTGCGAGAGGGCACGGTGAGACATAACGACGATGATACTACTACTACTACTACTACTACTACTACTACTACTACTACTACTACTACTACTACTCTCTTGCTGCTGCTGCTGCTGCTACAGCTGCTGTTGCTTTTGCTAATCATCATCATCAAAGAAGAAGAAGAACAAGAACAAGAACAAGAAGAAGAAGAAC
>NW_004797775.1:90875-92386 GCF_000002075.1 Aplysia californica | reverse complement strand
GAAGAAGAAGAAGAAGAAAAAGAAGAAGAAGAAGAAGAAGAAGAAGAAGAAGAAGAAGAAGAAGAAGAAGAAGAAGAAGAAGAAGAAGAAGAAGAATATATTCACCCTCTACAGTCTACAACATGCTCTAAGCCTTTGACAACATTAGTATTATTAGAATTCTTTGGGTACAAATGATCTGAATAGAGTTAAACTTATCCATGGCGGCCTGCTATTGACGAGCAGAGAAGTGGTTGTCTTAGTTAGGAGGACGTCTTAGGCCTAAAATGGGCAATGTCGTAAAAAAAAAAGGGGGGGGGGGGGGGGGGGGGGGGAGTAGGAAGTGGTTGTTTGTAACAAAAAAAAGATTGTCTTGGACAGTAGCCGTTAGGCCAGGCTTGACTGTGGCGTCAATTAGGGCGTAAATCTTCTACTATTACAAGGAGTGTGCCTTTACTTTGAAATGGCCTACATCACAGAAACTAACAAAGAGTACTCCGTCACCTCGGTTGGTGTGACGTTGGACTACTTGGGTTGTTTTGAAAAGTTTTTAATTTTAAGGCTTTACTTTTTATATATTATTTTTTTATATTACATATCCATTTGGCTCGGTCTTATCGGAGATAGACACAATTCGAAGGTCATAGTTATACCTCTTTAAAAAAACTTTAATACAGTTGACCCCACTTGTGTTGAACTTGCTTGAATTAATATTCGGTTAAGTTTATCGTATTTTACTCGTCCTATAAATACCCTTTCGTCTTTACTGGTCCCAACGGTTAAGTTGATATTCGGATGAGTTGATCTTTGTTAACTCCCCCGACGACATCAACCCATCCGTAGTCGACTATACATGTAGTGTTAATAGGGGTGTTAATTTAGTTAAAGTTAAACCCATACACTTTGATTCACACTTACGGAACTAATAAACCTCATTCACAGGTGGAGTATGCGGCCATGTTCTCCTACACCAAGGGCTGTATCGTGTCTCTCATGGACATCTTCAAGGAGAACGTCCTCGCTATCGCCGCCATCGCTTTCTCCGTCAGCTTCCTACAGGTGAGGGGATCTGCTCTCTCAAAACTTTAATTCTAATCTCTTTTCTGCTGGGTTGACGTACCGTACGTGTATATCCCTGTCGCCGTGGTTTTATGCACCCTGCATAATTTAGCATAATTTTATCATTTTTTTGCATAATTTCTTATTATTTTCCTTTATCATTCTTTGTTAAAATTAACAGAAACGCATAATTTCATATTTTTGGGCTCAGTTTGCATAATTTCAGAATTCTTCTTGCATAAAACGACAAGGACAGATATTCCCACTTGTGTTCTCCACAACTGGTTAACTGACATTTTTTAAAGTTAGTTTATAGAGGACATTTTTGTAGATATGAATTTGCAACTTGCTCAGTTTGTCATTATATGATAAGGGAAAATGTACGATGTCCTTGATTAATTCTCTCTTAAATCAATATTTATTTGTCTTGTCGGTACATATATGTTATTATCAGCAATGAAAAGGGGAGGTGG
>NW_004797775.1:86702-90730 GCF_000002075.1 Aplysia californica | reverse complement strand
TATATATATGGACAATCTGTTTTGTTTTAGTAGGAGTTTAACGGCACTAGCAACACAATAAGGTCATAATATTTAATTATAAGTGCCGAAGATTAGGAGTACTTACTACAAGAGAGTAACAAATACACAAAAAAAGGAGGAAAGATAAGGACGATAGGTGTTTGATAGGAAAGATAAAGCCGATAGATTACATGTTTGATGGGAAAGAAGGAGCAAACCACAGCCGAGCACCCTCAAACCACCCACACATAAAAAAGTACATACGTTCTCTCGCAGGGAAGAGTCAGCCTAAAGGTGAGTACTACAGAAAAATGTACTAAGCGGAAATATACAGCAGAAATAATTACACAATACATGTTTGTACAAATGTACTAGCAACGTCTGTTTCTCTGATTGTCATAATATATTTTATTTATTTATTTCAGATGTGTTCTCTGATCCTGGCAAATATTGTCGTGAGGAAGATTGTGTACCACCGGAAGCTGATACCATGACGCCATCGCTATTCAGAATAATCTACTGATTTACTTGTTGTTCACGATACCAAAAATTCATACCATGACGTCTTCATCGTTGTCCAGAATGACCTACTTGTTGACGTTACCATATCATACGCATGACATCATCGCCTATCAGAACGACCTACTGGTTTTTTGTCCACAGTGTCAAATCACACTATGACGTCTTCAAAGTGGGAAAAAACCCCCAACACATTCATATATACATGTACATGTACATCTGTAACTGGGGAGAGGTCAGAAGGTGTTCTTGTGAGATCGACATTGAAAAGTCGATTATTGTTCAAGAAAAGTGCCGGATACTTTTGAGGAAACCACACCAGAGCACCCGCCAACCACCCACTCTCAATAGACATTTTATCATTTTTCAGGTATTGGTTATAGTCTGCAATGCTATGTAAATCCAACTGACACCTTCAGGAATGTGTTGCTGAATCCATAAAGCAGAATCACAGAAAAGATACATTATTTTCTTTTTTGTATACATTAAACCTTTACATACGATAATAATTATGTGTACCCTCAGGTTATCTGAGTATGATTCCTAACTTTATTGAGACAAAGCAGTGGAGTCAAATTCTGAATCTTCAGATCTACAATGTACAAATACACCAGTGTTTCATATAAACATGTATCATTATTATCATCATTACCGGTATTATCTATTATATTATTCATTTTAAATTATTTATTAAATTCAAATTCTTTTTTTCCCCCTGGTATCACTGTTCTTGTGAGAAACAGGCTACAAAGGCAGGGGTAGAACACACAAAACTTGAATGGATGGCATCAAATAGGTCTGCCAAAAGAGTAATTTTACAATAGAAGCCGCCCAAAATTGTAGATCCCTTTAAATTCTAATGATATAAGAAAAAGTAAACAGTAAAGGTAAAGTAAGTCCTGCTCTTGCACAAATGATCTAAATACAGTTAAAATCCCTCATGATGGCCGGCCACTTGGGTGAGGCGACTACACGTACATGGTTAATAAGCAAACATCTGTGCATGGAGTCCAACTTCCTGAATAGATCTACGTGGCTCTGAGATATTCTGCACTGCACACCCACCGTTGTTGTTTGAGTAAAGGGTAAAGAGAAGCACATGGGCATAGTAAATGGCCATTTAGTGCTGGGGTAAAAAAAAGGCAGACATCATGTTTTTCTTTTTTTAATTAGTGTTTTACGGCACTTGCAACACAATAAGGTCATTTAAGTGCCAAAGATTAGAGGTGTCACAAGAGAGTAACAAACACAAAAAAGAAGGAGCAGAGATAAGGACGATAGATGTTTGATAGGAAAGAAGGAGCAAACCACACAAAAGCACCCACCAACCACCCACAGACATCACGCAAGAATAGTAGTAGGAAAAAAAGAAGAAGTAGGACTTACATACATGTACTACATCAGTGGCACCTTCCAACAATAGGCAACACCCACTGAAAGGTCAAATCTCACAATGCCAAAATGTGATAAGGCATGATCTGAACTAGTTAGTGATTTCATTTTCTGATAGTTTTGCGCAGGCTTTTCCAGTGGTCTCCCAAATGAGACTGGTGACATTGAGTAAAACGCTTAAAGAGAGGTGTCATTTCTTATAAGTCTTCTATTCCCAACCATTTTCAAAAGACCAGGCAAGGGTGACACGAGGCTCTGAAAGTTGTCTCTAATGATTTTATTTGTGTGCATGAGAATACACACTGTAGGCCTACTTTCCCCCAGTCAAAAACTATCAATCAATTAAATTGTTTACGTATGCCACAGCCAACAAAACATATAGTTGCAACTGCAACCACTGTTCATTAGCAAGCTGTCTAAGTCAATTGTACTAAGCCCATGCCATTGAATATGTCCTTTCTTGCTTTTTTATTAACATTTAAAATTTGAATTTTTAAAAAACATTTCTTACGCATAATATATGCAATCAACACCACAGATTAAGATCTACAATACAATTTACAACAAGAAAATGTTCAAAATTTTGGGCTTAGTGCATCTGAACAGCTAGCCGTCACATTCTATTATTAATTTATATGTATGGTGTTTCTTGCATAAAATATGTGTCAGTCTGTAGCATAACGAAACTCGTACTAGCTAATTGATTTTGATAAGAATAAGATGGACATGTTACTACATGTATTACTATTAATGTTTGGTTAACTGTTTTGCTGTCATTGCAAATTTGTAATAATTGTTGTATTGATAATGATGGACATTGTGTTAATGTTATTGTTAAAGTTTAATCAACTTTTTTTGCCGTCGTTCCACTTTTCCGATTTTGAATAATTGTCGTGTTGATAATGATGACCTTGTGTTATAGTTATTGTTAATGTTCAGTCAACTCTTTCGCTGTCATTGCAGATTTTGAATATTTGTTGTGTCGTACCACTATCATCATCATCCGGTGCCTTGTCGACTGGCATGGGCGATCATGGACCTCCACTTCACTCTGTCTTGCGATGCAGCAGTGGTGTCTGTTGTTCTTGCTGCTCCTCCTATCCATGTTGTCATCTTGTCCATTATCTTTTCCCTCTGTCTGCCTCTACCTCTCTTTCCATCAAACTTGCCTGTTGTTACAATATACACTATACACTTCATTAATTCAGCTATTTACTCACTTAATTTCCTGTCTTCTCTTAAACATGTTGTATTATTGGTGACTTTGTAGGCTTCTTGTGCAACGGACACCACTAGTTTATCCGCGACATAGAAAAGATCCTTGGGTAGAAGCAGGTTGCAGACCAAACAGGCAGGGTGAAGAGAGAGAGAGAGAGAGAGGGAGGGAGGAGGAGAGAGAGAGAGAGAGAGAGAGAGAGAGAGAGAGAGAGAGAAGGTGAATAGAGAGATGGAGAGAGGAGGGAAGGAGGGGAAAGAGAGAGGAAGAGGGGAACAGAGAGGGGAGAGAGAGAGAGAGGGAGAGAGAGAGAGAGAGAGAGAGAGAGAGAGAGGGAGAGAGATGAAGGGAGGAAAAACAGAGAGAATAGGAGGGAGGAAGAGAGACTGACTGAGATAGACTGAGAAAGAGAGAGAGAGGAGGAGGTGAAAGAGTGAGTGGAGGAGGGAACAAGGAGGGAGGAAGGGAGGGAGGGGAAAAGGAGGGAGAGACAGACATACATACATACATACATACAGAGAGAGAGAGTGTGTGTGTGTGTGTGTGTGTGTGTGTGTGAGAGAAAATGAGAGAGAGAGAGAGACAGAGAGAGACAGAGAGAGACAGAGAGAGGGAGAGAGAGAGATCTGAGGTTAGCGGAGCAGAGATTCAGCCTGCATGTCGCTCTGGAATTGGTTTGCTTGGTCAGAAAAAGGGCAGAAAGTAATACTGTGATAGGAAATTATCGGAGACGAGAAGCGACAAAAATGACACACGTTCAGAATCGTTCTCGTCTTTTGCTTATTTAGATCTATTTGTTCATCTATTTTATTGTCTTTTCTTTTTTTTTACTTAAAAAAAAAAAGATTTATTCTTTTATTTTTTATTGTCATGGTGAGTTTTATTCCTGTAACATGTTTGT
>NW_004797775.1:50214-86602 GCF_000002075.1 Aplysia californica | reverse complement strand
AGAGAGAGAGAGAGAGAGAGAGAGAGAGAGAGAGAGAGAGAGAGAGAGAGATGATGATGTTAGTTTTCCTGATGGCACTACAAACAAGACAAGTTCTGAACTTGTAAGAATTTACAACACACATTCGAACCTGCTCTAGGTACATGTAGCTAACGGCCATCTGTATAAAAGACAATCACCTGTACAAGCAGCCACTTCTCATTTCTTCCCTCGCAAATTTTTTAACATTTTATGACACTGTATAAGATGATCACCTGCTTAAGATGGCTACTTTTTTCCTCAAGAAGGTGTGACCATCTTAGTTTTGACCGTACTGTATGCTATTTGTCACAAAGACACAGGGGTTACAACCACCAACACACCAGTTACAAGTTTGCTGCACTTCAAAGTCGTATTATAGCGCACATCGTTGGCCAGCTATTCAGATAGTAAGCCCAGAATTTTGAATTTTTCTTTTTATTGCAGTCTCTTAATTTATGGTATCAGCTGCATATGCTCGAGAAACACTTTGTCCAAATCAAATCCTGAAAGTTGAAAAAAGTAAGAAAAGATAGATAGTGTAATTACAATATAGAATGAAACAATTTTTTTATCTCTCCTGAAAAATTTTGCTTTCTGGGCTTACAACATTTGAACAGCTTGTTGACAATCTGATGCTACTGTTGATGTTTCATTTCAAATCTACAATAAATTGTGTGAAATCCCACAGCATGTCAGTGTTGTCTTTTCTTGAGTTGTGACAAATGGTTTTTGTAGTTTGACGAAGAATGAACAGATGAATAGTAGAGAGAACAGACCCACAAGGAGCACCCTTCAACAGCCCCTACTAAATCAGTACAACGAAGAAGCAAATAAAGCATCAAATCTTTATTCTCTCACAAAATAAACCTGTACAAAAAACAAGGGTGAAAAAAAAAAAATGTGCAAAATTGTATAGTTTTACTCCCCATTCTATACTTTACGGTTATTTACGAGGCGGGACCTCTGAATTTAATGTCCATCTCTGATTGGACAGAGCCAAATGGGTGGAGTTTTGAGAAGTCCCAAAAACAACCCAAGTTAAGAGCACCCAGTAGGAGGGGTTAGAACCATGATCATTCATTCCACAGTCTAGCATGATACCAACTGATCTAGCAGCACATTCAAGCAAAGATGACAATCTGACAACGACTAATGGCTAAGTGTGAAGCAAGGGTCATCTGAACCCCACCAGTCTGCGCACGTCCTCCATTGTTTCCTCCGCAATAAGGGAAGCTTTTGCGGCTCCTTCCTTCAGCACATCCGTCAAGAAGTCCGGATCTTTCCGGTAGGCAATCACCCGTTCCCTGACAGGAGCGAGTGACTCGGCGATGATGCCCGCAAGTCTCATTTTGTACATCCCTGTATCCTCTGCCAGCAAGAACGATTCTTCCACAATCTCATCCTCCGTCAGGTCAGCCATTGCCATGTGGATCTCGATCAAGTTTGAGACGCCCGGCCGACCCTCAGGGTCATAGGAAATCTCTGAGGTAAAGTCTGTCACGGCCTTCCGGCATTTTTCCAGAATCACTTCCGGACTGTCCAGCAAGTCGATTCTGCTTTTTGAATTAGCCTCCGACTTGCTCATTTTGCTGGTGGGATTCCGCAAGCTGCGAATCTTTGGTACTTCCCCTGAGAAAATTATACAAATTTAATAAGAAACAATTATGAGAATCATTGATGACGTTGGAAAAATATCACAAAAATGTACGACGCTATTTTACTCACACTCAACTCATATTATCAGCAAGCCGTTCAACTGTTCTAAGCCCAGAAAGCAACACTGTTAAAGGAGATAGAAATCTGTTTCATTCCTCTAAAAATTGTACCTAATTTTGTAGCATTTCTTGCTTTTTTTCAACATTTAGAAACAAAATCTTTCACTTGCAACCAACACCACAGAATAAAACACTGCAATAATAAAAATTTTTAAGGACATTTAAATAAAACAAAAGTTTAAGATATTTGCTATTGAATGAAGTAAGGGTAGTCTTATACCAGAAGTAAAATTAGCAAAAAAATATCGCCAAAGTTTGGCGACTTCCAAATATCTTGAGTGTCCTGGGAAACTGCAAATTTGCATATTTTGTGCCTTTTATCAATGTTTTTCAGTAAAATACACACAAACGTGTTTTCAAACGGACAGAAAAGATGTTGAGCCCCCCCCCCCCCCCCCCCCCCCCCCCAAACCATACATAAATTGTACAACAGGAAGGAAAAATGAGGGTTTCTTCAATTTCATGATTTTGACGAGCGCCTGGTTTCACCATAATGCCACACAATTTTTTTTAGAATAACAATTTTGGGCACATTATATCCGAACAGCTGGCCGATGATATACACACTCACACCCGAGTTACGTTACCTGATAGCATCTTGCACTCAGGAAAAACAGTCCCATGTAGGCGATTGAAAGCTCTGGCCAAGTCCCGCGTCAGCTCGATGTGTTGTGTCTGGTCCTCTCCGACAGGAACCAAAGTAGACCTGAAGGAATAGACAGGACATTTACACAATTGGAATTAGAGAGACACGGTAGACTTGAAGGAATAGGCTGCACATACAATTTGAATTAGAGACACAGTAAACTTAAAGGAATAGACAGTACATTTACACAATCTGTATAAGACACATAGTAGACCTGAAGGAGTAGACAGAACACTAACACAATCCGTGTAAGACACATAGTAGACCTGAAGGAATAGACAGAACACTAACACAATTTTAATAAGACACAAACTAGACCCGAAGGATAGACAGAACACTAACACAATTTTAATAAGAGACAAACTAGACTCGAAGGAATAGACAGAACACTAACACAAATTTAATAAGAGACAAAGTAGACCTGACGGAATAGACAGGACATTTACACAACTTGAATTAGACAGACACGGTAGACCTGAAAGAATAGGCAGCGCATTTACACAATTTGAATTAAAGACACAGTAGACTCGAAGGAATAGACAGTACATTCACACAATCTGGATAAGATATATAGTAGACCTGAAGGAATAGACAGAACATTTACACAATTTGAATTGGAAATACAGTAGAACTGAAGCAATAGACAGTAGGCCTACATTTACACGATTTGAAGTAGAGAGACAGTAGACCAGTGTTTATGATGCAGCAGTTTGGCGCTTCCCCGTCGCACTCAGGAGACCTGAATTTGATTCAAATGTGGAGAGAATTTATCAAGTATCTCGGTCTTCCAGCTAGGACCTTATAGCTCTCTCAGCATGAGCTGGCCATCCAGACAACAGTGAAACCTGCTTTCTTAAACTTTACGATCTAAATTGTGTTGATGGTGGGCACGAAGACACTAACAATTAAACATTTGATACTGAGTAAATCATGTAAGAAAAAACAACAACCATAAAGCACATTCCACGACACAAGACACTAAAAATGTCTTTTGCCCCACAGCAAGACAGACAGGCCCAACCATGGAGGAGCTCTTGCTTTGATCTCAGTTCTTTCACCCATGACTGCCACGGCAGAGCCAACAAAAATAAATACTGCTAGAATCGATACCTGTAATACCAGATTTAGAGGAGCTAACTCCAAACTTTATAAGCCTAAAGGCTTGGAATCCGAATTATATATATTGAAAAATTGTGATAAAACTGAAACCCTGATCCTTAAACTAAACCACCGTCCAGGTCTGTCAGACCCCTATTGCGTAAGCAAGTTTGAGTCAACCATGCAGAAAATGCTGGTAACAATACATCTCAACTGTCATGGTTTTTGGCTCTTTTGTATTGTTGGCAAGGCCGCATCGCAATAGCTCCTTCATGGTGCTCCAAACAGACACACCTACTTGTACAACAAGATGTCTGCCGCTTGCAGGATGGGATAGGTCAGTAGGCCAACACTGGGTTCCTTCACTGAAGACTTCTTCTCCTGAGAGAGAACAGAAACAGTTGTAACTCACTCTTACAAATCATAAGCCTATTCCCTGCTTTTTTTGCAGCCAGTTTAGTTTGGAAAATATGTAAACGTTAGCAGTTTCAAAATGCAAAAGATAGATTTCAAGCTTCAAGTTTGCTTTACCCACCAAATTGTTTACAAAAAGAAAGAATATTTCATAAATGATGAAAACACAGTTGCACTAAAATCATGTGAATATTATTTATGACACACGAGGAAAATAAATATAAAACAATAATGCAGCATCTAGCCAGTAGATGTGCCAACCTTTTAGACTTAAAACATTGAGCTGAAAATGTGAGTGGTTGGCAGGTGCTCTGATGTGGTTTTCTCCTTCTTTCCTATAAAACATCTACCGTCCTTATCTCTCCTCTTTTTCTTTGTATGATATTCTCTAGTAACATCTTTAATCTTGGGCACTTATATGAAATATTTGTGTTGCAAGTGCTGTAAAACTCTTAGTCTTACCAATACTAAATTAAACTTAGTTGACAACAAGCTTGACATTGCCCTGGAACACAAACATCAAATATGAAGGAAAACTGGACAGGAGCCACTTCAGAAATGCATAGAGGCATCTGAAGTTATTTTTGAAACTAGAATCTCATTACTCATGGATACTGAGCATGGCAGGGAAGGGCAATTCACCACAGTATATTGGGACAAGCTCTTTGGTTCTCATGAAAATATAGTCATGTTGAACTTCAGGTTAAAAATGGATAAAAACAAAAACTTGCCAAACTTTGAAAGTAACTATCTTACCGGATATATAAAAAAAAGACCCATTTAAAGATCAATTTATAACTCAGTCATCTTTGGATTGATTAAAAAAAAATAAACTTCGAACAAACTAAATTCAACATGGGGGATCTCATATCTGTCAGTATGAAGAAAACAAAGTGATATTTTCGAAAAATGTCAGTTAAAAAAATTTCAACTAAACTAGAGTAAAACAAAATTTTACTTCTTAAAAAAAAAACCCTGCTAGCTCATATGACCTTATGCAGTTGCGAGTTCCGTAAAAACGAAAAAAAAAAAAGTCTAAACCCCCCCCCCCCAAACAAACCCAAAAAACAATAATAATGTTTTATTTTAAATAGTCACTATTTGTGAATTGACAAACAAATCTATGTAAATTTTTTTAATTGCCATTGAAGACGGTGGATTCAAATTGTAAGCTTCATACAGTCTCCAATAAGCCATCAAAAAATTTCTGGGACGATTCTTTTGACCTCCTGTTTAATACCAAGTTTCAACTGTCCGATTGTTTGTACGTTGTTTCTGTAGCATCGGGTGGTCAAAACATTTTTGTACAAAAATAGAATATGATTTTTTCTTTACAATATAAGAAAGTTATTTTCACATGTCATTGTACAGCTCATTATTAAAACACGCTCAATCAAATTTTGCTAACATGAAGGGCCCCCGTCTTCATTGTAAATTAAAAAAAAAAATCTCACAATAGCAAGCTAAACAACTATAAAATGACAAGGAAAAGTTTTTGTTTTAGTAGAAGTTTTACGGCGCTCGCAACTGCATAAGGTCATATGAGCGCCAGAAGATTACAGGTGTTACATGAGAGTAACAAACATAAAAAAGAAGAAGGGGAGATAAGGACGATAGACATTTCATAGGAAAGAAGAAGCAAACCACCCGCTGACAAGGAAAATGATCTTTTCTTTAGCAATGATGAACGGTTAACCCAGTAGCTCATTAACAAAAAAAGCGACAGTACCTTCCACTGCGGGAGTCTCTGCAGCCGCGGCACAGAGCACAGACACCCCAGGATCCAGGCCAGCTCAGAGTGTAGTGGGACCTGTGGAACCGAACAACTACAGAAGGTCAGTGTGCAGTTTTAGGGTTTCGTTTTGTTTTAGTTTTAGTAAGGTTATACTGCGCTTGCAACTCCATAAGGTCATATGAGCGCCAAGGGGTGAATGTCAACAGAGAAGTCCAAATGGGGAATCAGGCTTACTATGCTCACCTCTCTAGCTTCAACAGCACAAAGTCTGCTTCCACCATCAAGGGACCCTGAAAATAGCAGTTCACAAGAGAGTGACAAACATACAAAAGAAGTAGAGGCCAAATGACCATAGTAAGGATAAGGAAAGAAAAAGCAGCAGTTCCCCCTATGTTGTTCCGGCACAGTATGAGCATGACATTGATAAATTAGCCCATTTACAATTCTACGGTGCATCCCACCACCTTCACCTATCCCGTAGACCGGATGTCGGTCGCGACGCTTTTGAAGATTTGGCCACCAGTTTCCTTCACTCCTTCTGGTCTTCATCTTTTCTGAGCATGTCATTGAGTTCCATGCCTGTCCATTCCTTGATGTTTTCCTCCCAACTCTTTTTCAGTCTGCCTCTGCTCCTTTTTCCCTGGACGCTGCCTTGCAGGATCATCTTGGCAAGGCCGGATGAACGGGTGATGTGTCCATACCAATACAGTTTGCTTTTCTTGACCAGAGTGAGAAAGTCAGCATATGGTCCAATTTCATTTTTGATCCGTTGTTTGACTTCATCATTTGTGATGTTATCTTTGTATGTGATATTTCTGTCCTTAAAGATGGTTTTCAACTTGGTCATTGCTGCTGAAGTTTGCGCTATTCTGGAAATTATTTCTTGTTTTGTTCCTTCGTCTGTCACTACTGCACCCAGGAAATTGACTGCGTACGGTCTCAAGCATCTTGTTGTTGACCTGGATGTCCACTGTGATGTTCCTGTTGCTGTTAGACACCAGTTTGGTCTTCTCAGGGCTGATTTCCATGCTGTAGGCTGTGGAGGTCTTTTCAAGCTAATTCTTGCTCTTGTTCTGCAAGGCCGTCTATGTCGTCTGTAAAACGTAGTTAGTTATTGTTCTGCCCCCAATACTGACTACTCTCTCCAAGAAAATGTTGAAAAGAGTGGGTGAGAGCAGAGCAGACAACCCTGGAACATGAAATGTCTCCCCTTTGGGAATGGACTAAAGACAGCTACAGTCAGTAGCACTGCCCTAGTTGGGGGGGGGGGGGGGGGGCTTAATTTTAGTAAGAATTTTACAGCACTTGCAACACAATTAGGTCACATAAGTGCCAAAGATTAGAGGTGTTACTAAAGGGTAACGAACACACAAAGAAAAGAATGAAGAAAGATGAAAACAATAGATGTTTTATAAGAAAGAAAGGGCATATCACACCAGAGCACCTGCCAACAACCCATCCACTGCGATGTGGAACACACACAACTACAGCTACATGTGCAGTGGAACACACACATAACTACAGTGCTGTGTGCAGGGGACCAAACACA
Source organism: Aplysia californica (assembly GCF_000002075.1). Lineage (NCBI taxonomy): Eukaryota > Metazoa > Mollusca > Gastropoda > Aplysiida > Aplysiidae > Aplysia > Aplysia californica. Next base: position 79,364 of record NW_004797775.1, on the reverse strand, counting down.
CAACTACAGCACAGTGTGTAATGGAGAGAGAAACCCATTTTAGATTTTTTTTTTTTTAAAGTTCATCGGCACAGTAAGTCTTTGAAGGCTGGGTAAAATCAAAACAAACAGACGGATGAAGTTGGGGAAAAGTAAAAGATTGGAGCTAACAGTGCCACACTCCAACCACCGGCAAGAAATTAAAATCTCCAAGCGACTGCGTTTCTATACTGCCTCTAAGTGTGTAACAGAACACACACATAACTACAGCACAGTGTGTAACAGAACACACACATAACTATAGCCTTATCAATATTCACTGGGCATCACATGAACTGGAACAGGGAGAAAAGAGGCTAACAACTGAAAAGTTGTGGGTTCAAACCCCATCAGGGGCCTGATGTTGTGTCCTTGTAAAAGGCACTTTACATGATTTTTCCTCACTTCAGCCACGTGAGAATGGATACCCAGTTATAGACATTTAAAGATCTTGTCAGTTAATTAGTTTCTGAGTGCTTAATCAACTGCTTTCACTGTATGCTTCCCCGAAAGCCTAAAAAGTTTCTGAGAGTTCAAGAACCTTCTGGAGTAATAATACAGATTGTAAAGTGCATACAGCTTGCTGTTGAGCAGGGATATGGGCTATGTAAAATGCTATTTATTATTATTATAAAAAGGTTTTGCTGATACCAGAGACTGCTGAAACAGGATTGTCTTTTCTGGCTCTATCCCACAGGCCAACAAGCATGCTGTCATGTCCAGGATATTTTGCCTGAAAAAGAAAGAGATAAAAGAATAAAAATAGTGAATTACTACAATGTCAAGCGCTAGAAAAAATACGACAAAGATCCAATCGTACATGTAATATCTCCAAACTACGATAAAAGAGCTCAAATTTTGGTCAGAAAAATAAAGAAAATCAGCACTCAGCCGTGTAAACTTTTTGTAACATATGTTTGAGACCTAAGTATAAATTATGGGCCCTTCATAATAGCTTGTGATATCAGGAGCAAGAGGACGCATCCATGCAAATTTTATTCTACGGTAGCTTAAACAATTTTCACAACAGCAGAGTTCTTTTTAGGCCTTTTTCAAGGAAAAAGAAACACACAGCATGCACCACAGAGTGACAGAGGCCCAGAGAAGAAAGACTTAACCCCCGCCTCCTATCCACACATCCAAACTGAAACAGCAGTAGTCTGTGGCAGGTATACTTCCCAGGATCTAAAAAATTCCCTTAAAAAAAAATTTATGTGATTTTACACCATTGGCAGAATTAAGACCATTTAGGAGGCAGCTGCCTGTCAGGTTCAACCCAGGCTGAGAGGACTACCACAGAAATGAACTTGGGTCTCCTAAGTGGCAGCGAAGTGCTAAACCATTACACCACAAAAGTTGGTTCCCAGTATTTGCTGGTGCACAGTTCGCACAAAAGTGGAAAGGGGAAAAATTATGCAGCAATATCTCATGCTGAAACTAAACACCATATTAAGATCTTCAGAAATTAAACTAAAAAATTTTCATGTACAGTGCCTTTCCCATGGACACAACAATGTCAGGCCCTGATGGGGTTCAAACCCATGAGCATTCGCTTCTAAGCCCAACAGTCTAACCACTACTAGACCACATTATGCCACACACCACAAGGCAAATTTATGCCCACATTTGAAAAGAACTGTTTGTATCCCTGAGATAGGTATGCACAAGAAGAAAGTTGGTTACCACAACTGGTCCCGATCCTGCGGCAGTGTGATGGAGTGCAAGTCCACAATACTGAGTAAAATGTTTCCAGAAAACTTCTTCTGCAAGCGCACCCAGTTGCTGATAGCTCCGGCATAGTTACCGATATGAGGGATCCCGGTGGGCTGTATCCCGGAGAAAATCCTCTCCTGGCACACAGCAAAGTCCCCTTCGCCGGCCTGAAAAAAACATGCAATGATATTGACAGTGAGTATACTTTTGCTCGATACTTTTTAGTTTAGTTTTTGTAAGAGTTTTACGGCACTTGCAACACAATAAGGTCATATAAATGTTGATGATTAGAGGAGGACAGATAAGGGCGACAGATGTTTGATGGGAAATAAGGAGCAAACAACTCCAGAGCACCCGTCAACCACTCACTCCCTACTCTTTATATCAAGGAAGCCGTTAATTTCAAGAAATGTCAAGGATATAAAAAGCATACGCGTGCTTAATGCTGAAGCGTGCTTGAGTGCGAAGTAGACATTGTTCATAATCCAGAGATTTTTAAGTTGAAAATTTCCTGAGTTATCAGGACCATACCCTTCGTCCGTAAGTAATGGTCGTGCAAAAGTGTGCGCTGTCATTTTTACCCGCCATGGTAGTTTTTGTTTCTTTGTTTCGTTTTGAGGTCGAATCAAAGTAGTGGAGTACCTTTGGTCGAAAGGGAAAGAAAAACTTAATTTAGACGACCAGTCACGATACAGCACACAAGGCCTAGGCTTACACACTGCCTGTGCATACCACTGCCCGCTGTGCCACATTCATCCCACCTTGCGCGTGATACATAATCAGGATTATTGGATAGCGAGGGGCAAAGGAGAAATCGTAGCCAGCCTCCCTTTCTCGTCACCTCGACTCTCTTTGTATTTTTTTTGTCTCTGTGTAGCTTTGCCCTTAGCTAGATCCTATGTCCACGCGCGTGGCTGTGTGCATCTCTCTGCCTTCCTCTCTGCGAGTGTGTGTGTCCATCACTTGCGTTCTTTTTGTTTCTCTTAACACATTCACTGCTGCGGTGCAGACTATGTTCGAACTTCGATGGGTCATCATGAAAGTATTGACTGTCTTGTAAATGAAGCGTGCACGAAATCGAAGTTATCGTGCTTAAAGGCGTGTGATTTAACATAGCAAAAAATTGGTAAGAGCTGTTTAGCGTGCTTGAGTCCGAAACGTGCTTTATGCCGGCGTGCTTAAAGCCAACACGGACTGTAATATAGGTCAATTTCCAAATGTTTTGCTCTCAAATTGTACTTTTTACCTGCACAATGGTATTCAAAAGTATTAAAGCTTATTTTTGTCAGGTAATATCATTTAATATACAAAATCAAGCTCATTTAAAATATTTTGTATAGAAAAATGGAAGTCTTGTTCCCTGATTATCCTTGGCGTGTTTTGAATGAAACGTAGGTTACAAACCAACGCAGGCAGTTCTAGAAGTAGGCAAGTGTGAAATTTTATCATGCAAAACACATCAATACGGATAATAGGTGAAGCCACTGACCCAACATGTCGTTCCATGTGGTATTTCCAAAGATCGTGTAGTGTGTAGTGCAGTAGAGAATCTTTGGTATCTTCCACAGTCTTCTAAAATAGTCTGTGGGTATCCCAGAATGCGATGACAACACATCACTAAAATAAGCAGCCAATCAGGCAGGTGCGTCGTTCTACTTTTAGTCGCATGTCGACTTGACCAGCAGTCTATCCAAGTCAGTTGATAGGGGGGGAGGACTATAAACGGACAGTAGGGTGTGGGTAGGCTACAGAACAGACTCAGAGTTGTTTTGATTTTACAACACTCTTAGCTTAGATTAGTTGATAAGGCTAGATCAAGAAATATCCGGGCAGGCGAGCCTTTTGGCTATTCTCACCCGGTGTGCGTTTACTATGGTAGCCTAGGCCAACCAATGTAGCGTTCACCATGAACCACAGAATTCTAACTGTGATAACAGAAGTGTAGAATTCTGTGCCATGAACAAAAGTTCCAGCGCTCTTGTGTTAAAAGCGTGCAATTTTGTCTGTGGGCAGTGAGAGAGAAGAGAGAGGGAGAGAGAGAGAGAGAGAGAGAGAGAGAGAGAGAGAGAGAGAGAGAGAGAGAGAGAGAGAGAGAGAGAGAGAGAGAGAGAGAGAGAGAGAGAGAGAGAGAGAGAGAGAGAGAGGAAGAGCGTGAGAACTTCCGGGCAAAACAAAATGGCGACCCAAGTAGTTCGGCTCGAGTCGAAAAGTGAAGCAGCCGTAGCATCTTTGTAGATGACCAAATTAATTTACTTTTTTTGTGTTTTAACATCATTTTAAAAAATTTGTTTTGGTCAATTTGATCGTCCACACCGATAGACAATAGAAAGAGACAGAGAGAGAGAGAGAGAGAGAGAGAGGAGGAGTACATCTTGCGAAAACTTTCGGGCTAAACAAAATGGTGACCTGCGTAGTTGGCTCGATTCGAAAAGTGAAATTCAAATAGCCATAGACTAAACAGCTGACAGCATCTTTGTAGACGATCAAATTAGCTTACTTTTTTGTGCTATAACGTCATTTTTTTCTTTGCTTTTGTCAATTTGATTGTTCACACCGATAGACGGTATTCTGAAATTAGGAAAAACAGGTCTTGTTTCACAATGTTGGCAAGTCTCACCCGGGGTGCGAGGTCAATCGTATTTTTATTGGAAGTGGATATTTATACGGCAGGCTGCCGAAAAATCGGAAGTGATAAGTCCATGGCATATAAATTCAGCCAATCAGAACATCCGGACTATTTATAATTAGGAAGTGCCTATTTGCAACGCCGTGTTGCGATTAGCGCCAATGCTAAATAAAACGCCGCGTTGCGATTAGCCCCAGTGCTAAATAAAACGACGTGTCGCCGTGTGTAAAATATCAAGCTTAATCTGCACATCGTTATCAGAAGTTCTGATGGCCGAAGTGACAGCGCGTCTGCGCTTGAAGTCAAACCTTTATTTTTTTAGCGTGGGTTCTATCCCGGTCCTGGACTGGTTTTTTTTTCTTGTTTTTTTTTTTGTTGTTGTTGTCCTCTTCTCGACTGACCAACAAATTGTTCCCATAATTATATCTTGTTGCTTTGTAGTTTTTAAAAAATAATGATGAAGCATGCACATTCTAGTTATGTTCCCAAGAGGATCTCTGTACAAAGTAGGCCTTAGTATATCCTATACTTTTCCTTTTACCAATTTAGGCCTGGTTAAAGTTCAGTAGTGGCTTTCCTTGGTCTGTGAGTCTAATTTTTTTTTTTTTTTACATTTTAGGCTCAGGAGAAGGAAAAAAAAAAAACTCTTTCGAGACCGGGATTCGATACCACGCTTGGAAGCACTGAACATTAGACTTAGAGAACGTAGACAGCTTTATACGTTCTCTAGGCCTAACTTAAAGTTCGAGTTGCACCGTCTTGTTTTTGTTATCCAAGCGTCTTTCGACTTAAACTTGCTCAAACTCTAACTCAGATGATTATGATTATTTATGAGAGATGAACAAGACGTCTACTTTTGAGCAAACAATGTAGGAAAACAATTGTTAGATCTAATCTAGATCGAGATTTTTCTAGATCTAGATCTACCCAATATTGATCGGAATAAGACAACGTCATAAAAAAAGGAGTCAAATCCTAGGAGGTTTATCAAAAAACTGAGAAAGCTTCCACAATTCAGGCAGAACTACAATATTATCATGTAGAAACGATGGCTACTACATTTAGATCTAGATCTAGTACTGGCGTTTCAAATAGCATGGGAGCTATTCAGAACGCGGCGTTGCAAATAGCACGTGTTGTCTTATAATTAAGGCCGGCACTATTTCTCCGAACGTTCGGGAAAATAAAGCTGGGCACTATTTCTCAGAACGTTCGGGAAAATAAAGCTGGGCACTATTTCTCCGAACGTTCAGGAAAATAAAGCTGGGCACTATTTCTCCGAACACTCTGAAATACCATCCTTTCCCCCAAATTTCGGATATTATATAGATCTATAATTATAGTATGGGCCTACCAAAGATTGTTCGTATACAATATGGTTCAATCTGTCCAAAAAATGTCCGCCGTAAATATTTATATAAAGAAATGCTACAATTCCAAACAGTTTTTCGCTATAGATATGACGTGTTGCCTATGAAGGGTGCTGCTTTTAAACGTAATGTGTTGTGTTCACTCGTGTGCTGTCTAGATCTAGATCTACGGAGGGTTATTGATAACGACACATAGAACTGGCATCTGCGTTTGTCACTGCTGCACTGACACTGGCAAGCCCCTTAATGTGTGTGATTCCATAATTTACATGTAATATCCTGTACTTTAAAAAAAATTAAGCACATTTAGGGTTAAAACTGCCAATCTTCTTCGGACAGGTGGACACACGCCCTTATTTATTAATGTTTGTTGTTGTTTATGGGCTGTTCTAATTTTGATTTCTTTCTGTTGTGAAACCTTTCTTTTTCACGTTTTTACACCCATCTAAAAATCTCATCTAGACTAGCTGTTGAAAATTGAAATAGATATAGAACCAAAAATCTGCTCCTGTGTGTGTGTGTGTGTGTATATGTATGTGTGAGTGTTTGAGTGTGTCTGTGTGTGGTAGTAAGTGGAGAGTGAGGAGTGTGTGTGTGTGTTTGTTTGTTTTTCGGGCTTTATTTCAGCCTTTATTCAGTAACAGTTCAAAGTATACAAAAATAGAAACACAGGATCCATTCACTCCAGGACTCATGAGTCATTCGTCTCTTTCAGTTTCACTCTTTCATTCAATTCCCGTGTTCTCTCCCGCGGCTCATCCCCGTCCGCATGACTTTCATACCCCACCCCATCCCTCCAGGCACACACAAAGAAAATCTCACTTGTTCCCTGCGAACCATGGACAATAATATAGGCAAAACACCGCCTGAGCTGCATTCCTTTTGTTCGTGAGCTGTGGACCAGGCCAGGGGTGGTCAGTGTCGTCGTCTTGTAGTTGCTGTCGCCTGTGGATACACTCGCACATTCTTCCTTTCACCCGCTCTTTCACTCACACTGTCTCTCCATCCACAGTTCAGCTCGTCATACGTTCAAAAGTTGCCCACTAGTTATGTTTAGTTAGTGTGTGTACATGTGCATGATGGTGGTGGGTGTGTGGTGGGTGTTACTGAAGGTTGTCTGTAGGCGGGCTTGCCATGCGGTACGTGTTCCTTCCCAGACCAGAGGCAGAATGAAAGTTGGCGCCGAACTCTCGCAATAAATCATGAGACCGGAAGCCGAAAACTGTTCGGAGAAATAAAGATCGGCACTATTTCTCCGAACGTTCGGAGAAATAGTCACTTCGTATAATTAAGCCTAATCTCTTTTCCATAAGTAACGTATTATAGATACAATTTAAGATTTGTATGTTTAGTTAAACAACGTTTATCCTTTGCTATCATTTTGTGCATTATGGACATTGATGAAATGTTTTGTGAAATTGTAACGAGAATGAGAGAGATTCACAATTTATTTTGTGCAAGTAAAATGGAAAGAAGACTGTTGTTTTTTTTTCCAACAGTAGGGCGCCCATTTGTGGATGGGATCGGGTCGGGTTGGGTCGGTTAGGGATGATACCCGAATCATCGCCTGGAAAACACACAATTCTTGCATCATTGATACACTTCAAGCAGAGCCTTTATGCCATCGAGATATCAATTCCGATCTTTAGACTCCAAATGGCATACCATATAAGTATCACTTCCGATGTTCAGACAGCATGCAGTGGAAATATCAACTACGATCTTCAGACGGCAAGCCCTCGAAACATCGCTAGATCTAGATCTAATCTACATCTATATCTAGATTAGATCTAGATCTAGATCTAGATTCTAGATATATCTAGATTCTAGATCTAGAATCTACCCATTTTTATTCTCACCCCGCGAGTGAGGATAGCCACTTCCTTAGATCGGGTAATGCTCGTCCTGTCCTGAACGAACATTTTCATTGTACGCAAGACGTAATTTCTAAAAGTTTTACCTCTTTACCCAGTTTCGTACTTGATTTATGTCTCAAAGTGCCAGCGACAGTTGAATTCAAACAGAGGTTAGCTGAAAGTCTCGCCCTTGCAAGGGCGCACCCACGGTTCCTAAGAACAGACATTATTTGTGCCGGCGACCCGTCGACAGACAGAGTAGCCTCCCCTCCTATGAAGATTCGTTCAAATTTCTTTTCGCAATTCAATTGGAAATGTTAATTAAAATTAGGCCTCGTTAAAATTAACTCGCAACTTCCTCACATCTTTATTTAGGCCTACAAGTTTTCAAATTCAGTCTTTCATAAGAACATTGCTGCCATACAACGCCTCGACTAGGCTAGGCTAAAGATGTCTAGGTCTACAGTAGCTTTATTGTCCAGAGTAGGCCTAACCAATTTTCAACAGGTAGGCCTACAAGATAGAATCGAGGAGGTATTGATTTACATAGGAGGGAACCGAATATGTCAAAGTATCGGCATGGTAAAGAATCGGGATCATTGTAAATTGCTGATCTGACTACTACACTCTATTTCCCATTGGGCTCAATTTCAAGGTTGGTTGATACATGATTCTTTAATTCATTTTTATTTTAAAGCCCTATGTTACATGCACTAGGCCCTAACTTAAACACAAGATTTGTCAAGCCAATGTTCTTGTGGAGATTGTATTTGTGAACTTCGGATATGAGCTCGATACCCAAAAATTACTTGCGAACGGGATTAATCTCACCGGATATGAAAACCGGAACCCGACTCTGCGCATACTCATTGACTCATCGCATCGGCGTTCTGACGACTCCCCGACCCGACCGACGCCCGACTCAGCGATTCGGAGTCAATACTTAACGCTCAACGCTTCGGTCTTCAATCCTGCCTGAGCTTTGACAGCCCTAAACGCAAGCATAGCTCTAAAGGTGATATTATGATGTCATCGTTTGTGTTGACGAGTGTTCAGTAATAATCTTAACCTCTACCTCAAGATCAAGACCTTGCCTAAATCCGGGGCCGCCCCGACCCCACAGTTCTTCCGGCGGCTTCCGCGCATAGTAAATTATGGGCCAGCCCAAGCCCCAAGCCCCAAGCCCGGGGCCAGCTGTTCAGATCTAGCCCAGACGACTTGGCTGAGCCCAAAGTTAGAAAAAGAATGCAGTTTCTTGACCTGTGGTTTCTCTTGATTATAGATCTAGATCTAGATTAGTAGAGATGGTAAATTTTTACTCTCAGTTGTTTCTCTCACTACCGCTCACAGATTCACTAAGGGGGTCGAACTGCAGTATTGTTAGCTGCAGATTACACATATAGATCTACAGTACAGCCACTACTGTCACAAATCAATTATTTTCAAGAAAATTTCAAACCTTTCTAATTGCAAAATTTCAAATTATGGGTTACATCAGGGGGCATGCCCTGTAACCCCCCTAGATTTTTTTTTAAACTTCAGACCCCCCCCCCCCCCCACATTGGTCCAAAGGGCGCAAATTATTATGCGTTAGGGTTAGTGTGATATTACATTAAGCTAGGCACTTGGATATCGGCCCGCGCGGCCCGAGATTTTCGTTCACCTGCGGCCGCCGCGTTTTGTGTGAGAAATCGGGCCCCGTGAGGGGGGTACCTATTTGTTTTGTTTCGTTTATATAGTGTTCTTTTCAATTTATGGATTACTTCCGCCTATCAAATTAAAGAGGAAAGAAAGGCGCGTATTATGGCGTTTTCCACTTCGGGATCGGTTGTGTGTGTTCGGAGTTACAAGGCTAAGCAGCTCAATTAAAAACCATCAAATATTTTTTAAACTATTAATTTGCGACGAAAATGAAGTTGATATAAATTCGGGTTCAGCGCATCAATATATATATAGATCTAGTAGAAAATTGACTACTAGTAGTAGGCCTATAACTATAGCTAAGTACATGAGACGGGAGGGAAAATAATAGAATACCTTTGAGATAAAGTAGGACCTACATTTTCTTGTTGTTTTGAAAAATGAAAGGTCTTACTTGCATGTTATTGTTTGGTTGGGTTTTTAAAAATCTCTCTCCTGAAAAAAGGTTGCTTTTTAAATTGGGCTTACTTAAAACAGTTGAACACCTAAAACCAGAAAAATGACCTTGACCATGACCATCGATGATTTATTTATAGAGAGGCCGAAAAATCTAGCATTGAATTTATTGTTCTGCTTCCTCCTATTGAATTTCAACCCTATGAACCTGAACTTCATGCAGTTGCAAAGTAATAAAAAATACCAACCTTGCATTTATATAAATAAAACAATTATGTACTGGCACTTCCCCGCAGAATCCCTCTAACGCAAGATGACCTTTTTGGGGGGCTAAACTGCCATAATTTTTGCTGCGGAGCACACATATTGCCTAAAACCATTGGAAATCAATTGTTTTCAAGAAAATACCAGTCCTAATTGCCAAAACATCAAATTATGGTGAATTTCAGGGGAGCATTCCCCCTTGAACCCCCCCCCCCCCCCCCCCCCGGATTATTTTTAGGGGGGGGCGCGGGCACACCCTGAAACCTGCCATGTTGTTAAAAGCCAGTCAAATACGCCATTGGTCCTATTGTAATATAGTTCGTATAGAAATATCTAAACATCTCAGTAATATTTGCAGTCTCATAAACTAATAATTTGCAGTGGATATAAAGTCAAAATTCATAAAAAGCAGATGAAAATGAACACCTGAGTATTAGATGGGTCCATGAGTAAAATAATACCTGGGGAAATATGTGGCATGAGGTACATGTATGCTGCTTGCCTCTCAGGTTCAGTTCCAGGCATTACCATCATGCCTAGTTTTCTTTCTTTTTTTTTTCTACTGCTTCTTTTCTTCTTCTTTCTCCCTGCCTCTAAATTTTTTTTAAAAATAAAAGAATTACTCAATTTCCCTCCTCCATACCTCGACCAAAAGTGTCTTGGATGAGGATGATAAAATTTAAAAATCTGGTGTGTCTGTTGCACTGTCGTGAAATCAGTCTCTCGTCAAGGTAATGAAATGGAAGAAACCAAAATTTTTTCATGTGCTGGGTAATTTTTATCAGTATTTTTTTGTTTTCAGTTCACAGTTTAAACATGTTTATAGTCCATCTAAAACACATTCCTGTGTTTATTTTACGGAAAAACGATGATCGAAGGCAGAGAAAATATTATAAGTTTTCAGTTTCATAGGACACACCAGTTTTGGAAGTCACCGAACTTTGGCAGCCATTTTGTCTCTAATTTTAAGTCACCAGGCAAGCCCACCTCCCTCATTCACAAAAATATCTCAATTTCTAATTAACAATAAATATAATATAGATGGGTATTTTATCGAGGGCGAAGCGTCTTCATAATCAGATATATTCACTGCTTCCCTTCCTCAATTTGCAAACATTGACGCAGTCAAACTCACCCATAGACGTAGGCCAATATTAATTAACAGCTGAGGTATAAACTGGTGTGTTGACTAGCCCATGGGTCAGAAACACGATTCTAGAGATGGGGTTAGTAATTTTCGGGACTCAAGCGGAGTACGTAGAGACGTCTAGAAAGCCAGGAGATGAAATCTACAAACACTGAAATGAGGGAGCAGGGTGGTGTTGCTGTCTCAAAATGAGCAAGATGGCTACTTACAGACAGTTTCTTGTGTTTGAATTGCTTCAAAGGTCTCCTCACTGTCTTGCGGAGTAAATTTGTTTCAAGTCTCAATAGAAATTATTCAGTGCATCCCATTAATGCACAAATAGAATACCACCACTTAACACATGATTTAGAAGACGGTGAAGAAAACATTCGTTCTGGTTATAGAATGCTTCAAAGGCTTTCCTCTTGTCTCTGTTTAAAAAGTCTTGGTGATCTTTTTTTTCTTTCAAAGAAGAGGTTTTTCTTGCACACTTAAGATAATGTCAATTTGATTATATTTGTGATGTCAATTGAAATGGAACTTCAGATCTTGAAGTTAAAGCTGGTTGTAGAAAATAGTTAAATGGGGATGTTAGATTGAACAATAGTCAGGAAGTGAGTGAGGAAGCGGCACAAGACACACCACCCGCAGATAATAAATCACATTGACAGGCCGAACGGGAAGCGAGAAGAAACAAAGCAAAGTATAGTCTCGCTCAAAGCTAGCGAGTACTCGCACGGATAGTATGGCCATTTAAACAGAAATACCGTTGCCTAAGGCTCCTGGCCACAAAAGGCTAGATAAATATAGCCAAATTTGAAACCAATTTTATAATTCCAAAATCAACTGTCTGCTCTGTCATTGAAGTGAGAGAAAAGTCATTCAATTGAGGATCTTCTCTCTATTCTGTGTATGCTTCCCAGGAAGTTGAGATTGTCTCTAAGTGCTGTTAGATGTTGCTGGTGTAATAATGTAGAAAGCAAAGTGCATAGAGAGCTTGCCATTGAGCCTTTGTGGAATACAAAATTAAAATTACTGTCATTATTATTTTCAAAGGAAAAGGCTGAGATTTCAGTCTTATTTCTAACCATCCCTTTTTGTGTGTATGTAACACAAAAAAGGGCCAAAAAATGAAAACGTTTTTTTTTTTAAATGACTCATTATCCAATTTTTTATCATGTGTCCAGAGTATCTCTGCTTAAACCGAATGAAGAAAATGAAAAACAAAAGAAAACCGAAAGAAAAAATAAAATGCCAGATTTTAAGAATTCTTTATATTCGAGCAACCTCTCTAAACCAAAGAAAATCTGGCAGCCCTTCAGATTTCTGTTTAAGCAGACTACATCTGTACAGAGTCTATTCTTCTAGTTTATTCTCTGTTATTTGTTATTTTCAGGTTTTGACTTTTGGCTTGTCCCTGATGTTCGATGTTCACCTCTTTGGACTCCCCTGAGCATTGTGTTTAGATCTCCTTACAAAAAGAACTTTGTATGCTGCACAATTAAGTCTGCGACTGCCATCATGACGCTAACCTCCAGAGTATGGAAGTATATGTCAAGAATTGCAGGTTCGCCTGGAGAAGCGGTATGCAGAGTCTGTGGTGCAAGATTCAAACGTACCGGAGGTACAACCTCTTCTATGATAAAACATCTCAGACAGCAACATCCAAAAGAATTTGTGGCATCAGGAATCACATTTAAAGGAAAAAGAAATCTATCAAAACGAACACATCAAGTCGGAAACTGTGTTGTCGTAGTAAGCAACGGTTCCGACAGTGGGACAACAGAACACCCTCAATTGTGGAATGTAATGACTAAAAATGCAGATGGAACTACTGTTACTTGTTCTTTGTGTGGTATCACATTCCTTTGGAATGCTGGCCAGTCAACATCGGCCATTTGTAAGCATTTAAAAGTAAACCACCCAACGGAGTTCAGCACCTTAGGAATCTCTGAAGAAAGGGAGGATAGTGGTGGGGGACTTTGTGTAATGAAAACTGAGAGAGAAGAGGAGGTAAATCCTGCTCCTAAGTTAGTCAGTCTTCTTTCAAAGGGTAGTAGGGCTTCTCAGATCAAGTCACCATTAGTTAATCTGCTTGCAAGCAGGGCTTCTCATAATGAGGCACCAGCAGTAGAGTCTCAAAGTACCAGAAAACCAATTACTATACACAAGACAAAAAAACTGGACTCACTTCTTATGAACATGGTATGTTCTGAATTGCTACCTTTTTCTTTGACTGAGAACCAAAGCTTTCAGCAGTTTGTAAAGGTTTTAGACTCACAGTATACCTTGCCAAAACCAGAGGCTTTTGCAACTACATACTTGAAAGAAAGCTATGAATGTGTCAAACAGGAGGTGAAATTTTCACTTAAAGAGGCTGTGACTGTAGCTGTTAGTGTTGATAAGTGGACTCCCGTGAATGCAGACTTACAGGCTAGTGGTACTGTTAGTAGTGGTAATACATTTTTTTACTTGACTTTAAGCGCTCATTTCCTGACCCCATTATGGGAATTGAAGTCAATGGTGTTGAGTTCTCCATGCGTGAGTAATGAAGCAGGGGTTGAAGAAATTGCACACTGTCTGAAAACAGAATTTGAGCAGTGGGGAATTGACAGCAAAATAAATAGTGTCATTACTGATCAAACACCGAACTTGGTCACTGCAGTGCAGAGTCTGAATTTGGAGCATGGTCTTTGTTTTGGACAGGCTTTAAATTTTGCTATTCACACAGCCTTGAAATCATCAGAAATGGTGACTGCAGTGGCCAACCGAGTGAGAGACATTGTGAATTATTTTGAAAGCAGCACAGAGCTTGCGAACGTGTTGTATGACACGCAGAATGGCGAGTCCCAAGAAAGATTAACTGTGCATGATGAACGTTACTGGCCCTCCACTCTTTCAATGTTTCGTAGTTATCTAAAGAGGCATGAGTCTGTCTGTGCAGCACTGCAGGGCTTCCAGTCAGAGTCAAACATATGTATCACCCCGGGGGAGCTTAATGTCATAAGCACAACTGTGGATACGCTTGAGGCTTTTGAACTGGCTTGGGAGGAGATGTGCAGTGAGACGTATACACCTCTGTCCATGATGATACCCGTGGTAAGACAACTGCAGGATTACTTGTCTGAGATGCCCGATCAAGCCTTTGATTTGACCTCTGAACTCCAGCATCAACTCATCCTCTTGTTCCCTTTCATTGAAGAGAACTTCCAGTGTGGGGCTTCAACGGTTCTGGATCCACGCTTCAAGTACGTGCCTTTTGCAGACTCGGGCAAAGCAAAGGTCATAGAGAGTGGCCTCACGGCGAAGCTCAGTAATAAGTTTATGAGTGAACAGACATCAGCTGCTGCAGAACGCGGACCAGAAAAATCCCCTCCTCCTCGAAAAAGAAGGTCTCTGTGGAATAAGTTTGACTCCAAGGTGAATGATATAATAGAAGCTTCATCACCTGCAACCACGGGAGCTGCAATTGAAATGAGACGTTATGAAGAAAGCATGCTGCTGAGGAGAGATGAAATTGCACCTTTTAAGTGGTGGAAAGAGAATCGGACAGTTATGCCCCATCTGAGTGATCTTGCAAGAGAATTCCTATGTATTCCCGCAATATCGATCCCAGCTGCCAGATTGATTTCCAAGGAAGGACACCAAGTACTTGCTAAAAGAAGCTGCATACCGATAAATCATATTGAGGAGGTTTTGTTCTTACAAAGTAATCATAAAGTTTAGATTGAGGTATTTTCTTCCTGCTGTTGAGAAATGTAAAAAAAAAATTCTATTATTATTTGAACTGGCGTCTGTGGTGTAGCAGTTCAGTTAGACCCTTGGCCGTCACACATGGGAGCCTTGAATTCAATTCCCAAGTGGGGGGAATTTTTATTGAGTATCTCTCTCTTTCACTCTTTCTTCTGATGTTTTGTCCCTCTCAGACTCTCAGTGCGGGTTAGCTCTGCCGGTTACTGAGTTAGGGTCAGAGCCTGTGTCCTAAATTATCTAGAATATTTTGATTTTGATGTGGGTGTAAAACCACCAACTTTTTTTCCCCTTACTTAAGTTTGCATTTTAAGGTTTTCGAGTTTGTGTGCAGTTCTAAAATTCACTTTTAAAAACAGATTTTTCTAGGGCAGGCCTGTTTTGTCCTTTCGCAAACATGATTGTCATTTTTTCTCTACTTCTTTTGTATGTTTGTCACTCTCTTGTGAACTGCTATTTCCGGGGTGCCTTGATAATCAAAGTAGACTTTGTGCTTTTGGGGCTAGAGAGATGAGCAGAGTAAGCCTGATTCCCCGATTGGACTAATCTTTTGACATCCACTCCTTGGCGCTCATATGGCCTTATGCAGTTGCGAGCACAGTAACCGTAAAACCCTACTACTAAGAAAAACATGACTATGCTGTCTCAGCAAAAATGGTGAAACTGTCTTCTGGCTTCAGTGGCAGCAAAAGCTTCATTCCGCATGCAAGCTGTTCAAGTGCTCTAAGCCCAGAAAGCAAAATTTATTGGAAGAGAGGTTTTTATTTTTTATGTAAATTTTCTTGTCAGATTTTTTTTAAGTCACTCAGTCACCTAATCCTAACCATAGTCAAATTTGAGAGAAGAGATTGAGGGGTGGGGGGGGGGGGCACAAACAAGGCTGTTTCCACTATTGTTAAGCACATTCCCTTCTTAAGGGATTATTGAAATGTCAACTTGCATTGTTTTGCTGGTATTGTGTTTGCACTGTGTATTTTTATTGGTCATGGTCTCTCATCTTTTTAAAATTTTTATTTCAAACATTCAATGACTTATCATTGGGATAAAAGAGAATTAAATATTTCTCATACATGATTGTTATTGATTAGATAGTATGACATGTTATACTGTTTATTGTATGTCTGTAACTGAACAAAGCGAGTATGAAAACTTAGTCTCATACATGTTATTGATAATACTGTAAATGATATGTAATAACTGAACTGTATATACATTTTATATGTCATGTATGTGTATGTGTGTCTGTATTTGAACATAGGTCGTTTGGAAATTTCAGTGTTACATCTGCTCCTTGACTCTAGGCCAAGGGTCGCTTCTGGTAACTCAAATTATCCAGGAACCGCCTGATGTAGAGTGTCTGGGTGGGCCTGTGTTGCATCTTTCAAGTAAATTCCACAAAAATTTTGAGTGTTAAAAAAAAAGTACATGTACCGTACAATTGATATTATTGATCTAATTATTCTAATCTTCTCAATCTTTATTACTGATAACAGTTCAGAGTGTGAATGGTTCTCCAGAACATAGGCATCTCTTACTTTTGCACACCTTAAACTTAAAGCCAGAGGTCTGGGGATTCTTCCTCTTACATTGTAACTCAACCACATCTGATTTGAGTTAGGAAACTAGAGACATCCCCAGTATGGCTTAAGGATGCTCATCAGTAAGTTTGGATTTCTGTACCTTCACGTATTAAAGTTCATAGTGCAAAAGTGCTTTTCACACGTGGGCTTGTTCAGCATTTTAACTCACTTGAGCCTATTCCCACGGGCGGGGTTGCCAGTTTTTCTCTTTGGAGCCAGAATTTTTGGTCTACTTAAAGTCTACCACAAAACTTTGTAAGAAGTACATTATAACATTTTTCACTAACTTCTCCTAATTAGTAGCTAACAGTTTAAAGGGGGAAAAGTTATACTATGGCTTTCAATGTTTGGGCTTACTTGCATTTTATGATTGCTTGGTTTGATCTTCTTTTTCAAGTTAGAGCTATCCCTTCTCTAAATCGCCTTGTTAGTAAAAGTATCATGTATGGACAATAATCACAACAAATAAAACTCCTGCATGCCTAAACAAGGCTTTTGTTTAGCTGCAATTAATTTGAGAAAAAACAAAATTGGTTACAATTACATGTATCTGGCCAGTGCTGTTCTTGGCACTACCTTGAATTTACTTGAAAGTAGAAACAGGTGTTTTTTATGCTCTCATCAACACAATGTAGATCTAGATTGTTAAGCTGTCCCAGTCGTTTTATATGCAAGAAAAATTCTGAAATTTTGCAATTCTGTTAATTTTTACAAAGAATGATAAAGGAAGGTAATCAGAAATTACGCAAAAAATGATCAAATTGTGCTAAATTATGCGGAGTGCATAAAACCACAGGGACAGGTTTAGGAGGCAGGCTTGGGTTGAGGAGAGGGATACAAAATACAACATCTGTGCAGAATGACTGAACATGCTAAAACTAAAATAAAATTCTCCCTGCACAGGAATTGGACACATGTGACAGTGAAGTGGCTCATAATTGAGTTGATGTAGGGAAAAAAGACCATGGAACCGGTACTTCGATTAAAAAATTTATTTTGTCAAAATTATAATTTTATGCGAAATAACAAGTTTGTTTGTTTGTTTGTTTGTTTTTGGGGGGCCACATTGTATTCCCATTGATATCTCCTTCTGAGATTTTTCTTTTAAGGGAGTGACTGCAATTTGCAAATTGGTTGACAACTAACTCATAAAAATCATGTACATTATGTCCTCCTCCACCCTTTGACTCGGACTCGGAGTTAGAGCTACAGCAAATGATATAAATATATAAATCTCTACCTCAGGATTGAAAATTTTCTGGAGGAGGAGTCATGAGGGTATTGCATAGTTCAGTCTTTGCTTTTACTTTATACAGTTGACTGCCGTTTGAAAGAAGTTTGGTACATTGTATCAATGCTAAATAAGTTTACATGATTGTTAGATCTTTTAACGTACAGTAACACTGAATTTTTCTTTGCTCTGTGAACTTTTGAATTTTGTTGTGTTTCATTTTGCGTTTATAGATCTAATGTCTTTACTTTCACAACTTGGAATAATATTCTGTATTTATTTGTTGATTTTTACACGAGTCTGTTTTGCTTTACTATAGCCTAGGGACTTTGATTTAAAATGCATATGTACGTCATCTAATCCTGGAAACGGACCCTGTTTACTGAAACTGTAGTCTATCTATTGCTGTGTTTGAGAAAGCTCCGCTAGTTCAGCTGCTTTGTTGCAGTGTGTTTTAGTTTTACGTCATCCTGGACCTACCTTGTTGGTGTCTGTGGTTTCAGTTTCCAAAAGGACACATACATTGTTCAGTCACTGAGTCAGTAACTTTTACCTCTTGTTTTGGGAATAGGATGGGGGGTTTTTTGGGTTGTTTTTTTAGTGGCCTTGTCGGTTCTGTCCTATGGCAGATGGATATATATAAATAGGACTTGAAAATCCTGCTTCTAGTTCTAGGTTCTTACTATTGAAATGGACATGATACTCTAATTCTAATCGAACAAACTGTTAAAAAAGCATGATTTTATTGTAATGTACTCAAAGTCAAAGCACTGGGTCGCTCATTATGTTTCTTTTAATTGAATTTGAATAACTTTTGCCTCAACTTTATTTTAAATTTAAAGTAAGAGGATCATTACATATTTCATGCATTGTTCAACGTGTTTTGCAATTTCTGAGTCCATGCTCAATAAAGGAATTGTTGTTTGTGCGTTGTAAAGAAGTGTTTTGTCGCCAAATTTATCACTTTGTTGGAGAGTGCATAAATATATATATATATATCTATGGTATTATTGTTGGATGACCTGTAGGCTACACAATATAGCCCAAATACCCCCCAAAAAAAAAACACACAAAAAAACAACAACAACAAAAAAACAACAACAACAACCTAACCTTATAATTATTTTGGGCTACACATCATAGTATTCATAGCCCAAATATTCACCCCCTCCCCTTCACCTTCTTAAAAAATAGCTCTATTCGCGTTTCCTGCTCTGTAAAAACTATGTACTAGTATCTCTGCGTTCATAGCCATTTTTTTGTCCAAAAGTTGCCTGAAAAAATGGCAAAAGTTGCCGTTAAAGTTCAAGCTTTCAACTCTCTGTGACGTATAGTATAGCAATTGTTGATAAGATAAGATCATAACTTCATTTAAAGTTAAAGCACCAACATTTCTTGTGCTCTGTTTTTAACATCCAGAATATCATAAATACGTGATAAATAAAGGTTTCACACAACAGAATGAAATCAAAATTAGAACAGCACATAAGGAACCCCAAAAATTAACAAATAAGGGCGTACGCATGTGTCTACCTTTATCCGAAGATTGACCGTTTTAACCCTAAAGGTGTGTAATTCAGGAAAAAGTACAGTAGGCTACATACAGGATGTTACATGTAAATTATGGAATGACACACAAGGGGCCTGTCGGTGTCCGTATTCAGTTTTGGTGGAGACACAATCTAACATATAACACATAGGAACAACATCAAATTAAATGACATTACGTTTTAGTTCCTAAAAAACAGAAAAACAACACGTCGCAACAATTTAAAAAAAATTAACACACCAAAACAGAGGGAATACAATAATACATGATGTAATAAAAGACAAACAGCAATAGATCTAAATAGTATGTAATTTATATTCTTCGCATGAAAATAGCTGTTCATGGAAACTTTAAAATCAAAATTATCAAATTGCCTAAGTAAGTGATGAAGTAGCTTTTCCTTTTTTGAAATTAAATGACAATGTATTATGTATATATATAATATATATAAATGCAAAAATCTCGGCCGCGATTCGCGGACCAAAAAATGCCAGAAGTCACGGCTGCGATTCGCGTGTCTCGGCCGCGACAAACGCAGATATGCTAGCAGCAAGCTATTTTCTGTCTGATGCCTTCTACTTCTTCACCTCTGCCCCCCCCCTCCCTCCACCTCCCCGCCCCTCGCCTGGGCTCACTCTGCTGCTTTTCTACTGCCGCTCCTTGGCTCATTGTTATTGTTACTGCAGTCTTTCAGCCACACCCCTGATCTTAGGGGACTTAGGGTAAGCAAGATCTAAACACTAGCCTTCTTGGACAGGGGCGAAAAAATCTCGGAGGTTCCGTGTGTAAAGTTGCAGATTCCTAGATGGTTCTATTCTAAAAAATCTACAAGAATAGGCTTCGGCCGCTACCTGAGCAAAATTCAAAATTGATTCCTACCAAACTGAAAATGCTTTAATTAACTGCGCGCTCATATGATGACCTTACTCAGTTGCAAGTGACTTTAAACACTTACCAAGTTACTTACACCCCCCCCCCCCACAAAAAAACACCAAAAAAACCCACCAAAAAACCCCGCTTGGTTTGATCTTGAACCCTTGCTTCGGGAATCGGGATACATGCTTAATACTAGTCACCACAGTAGGCTACTTGCACTAGTACTAGATGCTCTTCAAGTTCTTGTTGTAGACCGTTCATCTTTGAACTGGTTTTCAACCGACTTTTTGATTTTGTTTGCTGTGGAAACTTTCACTTTCACAATGTGTGCGTGTGTTTGGACACGAATGCACTTTTATTTTCTTTCTTTTGTATCGTGAAACAATTACATGTAGTCTTTTCCATCGCAGAGGACTCTCGTGGTCGAGAGGTTACGGTGTTCGCCTCTCATTCAATAGGTCCCTGGTTCGAATCCGGATAGCGACGGAAAATGTTAATCTCTAGTCTAGATACCTCCCTTCCTGCTCTCTAACAATAACAATAATATTGTGTTATGTCGTCTGCTTTCGTCTCCACTTTCTGCCCCTCACCTCTTTTGCCCCCTCCTCTGGGCTCCCGGCTTTTTCTGTAGTTTTCCGACTGCTGCTACTCCTTGGCTCCTTCTTACTGCTGTCTCTCCTCAGCCACACCTCTGATCTTATGGCAGGTAACTTGTAAGATGTAACAGTACACCAAGCCTCGTCGGATAAGGGTGAAAAATCTCAGAAGTCCCGTGTGCAAGTTGCGGAAGTTATAGTAAAAGATTCCTTGGTGGTACAAAATCGATAAAAGTAGGCTTGGGCCGCAGCCTGGACAAAATTTAAAATGTCCTACCAACTGAGCGCCGTGAAACACTTACCAAAAAGGAAAAAAAACAACACCAAAGGTGCTGAACTCTGCACCATCTACTACACGTACTACTTAGACTTAGTCCGTCATTCATCGACGTTGATTCCATCACTAATGAGTGCGAACTACCTATTGCGCACACGCTTTGTTTACAGTATATAACGACATGTAGTAGTATTATTACACATCAAATTTGGCTCGGAAGTCCATTTATAACATAGTTTGCAAGCATCATTTAGATTTTTTTTAAAAGCATGATTAACTTTGTCCCACCAACTTGAACTTCGACTAAAATTGTTCTTTTTTATGTCGGTGTTTTACGCTCCCATCAACCCAATTTATCTCGTTCGGAGTAGGAGGATGACCCTGTCTGCCACCACCAACCCAGCTTGAGACGGGATGGGTATCCCAATCCAGGTACTGGGTATTGTATAGACAACGAAAGACAGGCTACATGGTATACAGGTAATAAGTAATAGTACCTAATAGTAATAGTCAAGATCAGGTATGAGTCCTAAAGGGTCAACAACTTGGGGTTGGAGCTAAGTCAAATTACAAATTCTAAAGGGTCAACAATGTGGCATGTCTACATATATGAACTCTAAATGGTCAACAACTTGGGGTTGGAGTTAGATCAAGATACAAGTTCTAAAGGGTCAACAATGTGACATGTCTATATATATGAACTCTAAATGGTCAACAACTTGGGGTTGGAGTTAGATGAAGATACAAGTTCTAAAGGGTCAACAATGTGGCATGTCTATATATATGAACTCTAAATGGTCAACAACTTGGGGTTGGAGTTAGATCAAGATACACGTTCTAAAGGGTCAACAACGCGAGGTTGGCAGTTGGAAATCAGTCAAGAAGATACACATTCTAAAAATAAAAGGTCAACAATGGGAGGTTTGAGCTGAGTCAAGATTGATTTCTAAAGGGCCAACAATGTGGGGATTGGCGTTAAATCAAATACAAGTTCTTGAGGGACAACAAAGGAGGGTTGGAGAATTCAGTTCAAGGAGGACAACAATGAAGCATCAGCGCTAAGTTAAGATAAGAGATCTAAATGGTCAACAATGAAGGATCAGAGTAAAGCTCTAACATTTACAAGTAGAACTTAAGAACTGAGGAGCATACAGTATTCACATTGGCTGTTGAAGCATTTTGACCACAGTAAACAAGCTTCCACTTCCAATGGATATGTATATAGATATATATATTATATATATATATATATATATTATATCCCTTTCCCCACCAGCATATTTCACACCTCATTCCTACCGGCTGGGTGGATCTCACCCGTACACTTTTAAATAAGGAAATACTGGCTGGGTGGTTCACACCCGTACACTTTTATAGGGCAATACAGGCTGGGTGATTCAAACCTGTATACTTCAATATGCAGGGCTGTGCAGACAAATACATTCGGCATTAATTTTCGTTTTAGTAAGCATTTTACAGCAATTGCAACACAGGTAATAAGTGTCAAAGATTAGAGGTGTCACAAAAGAGTAACAAATATTTATAGAAAGAGAGGTAAAGACGGCAGATGTTTGATTGGAAAGAAGGACCAAACTACACCAGAGCACCCGCCAGCCACCCACTGGCATTTTCTGTATATTATATTATATATTATGCAAGTGCTGAAGTGTGACTGACAGTGATTCCAAGTACTTTTTGTGACACGAGCAGGCTGACTGGTTTGGCCTAGAGTCAACATTCTGGAGAAGTTTTCTTAAACAACAGTCAGTCACCTGCTGAATCATAATATGAGATTTGGTCACAAATAATCAGGATACAACAACGAACCAGGCACAAGTTTGCTCCCATCGGCGATGTTTGGGATTTCTCCCACTCCAACCTAGCTAAGCACGGCCACTTTCATCCCGTACATCCCAAACAAACCAGACAAATGGAATTAAAATCTTCTAGATGTGTGACTTGAAAGCAGCTGCCCACTTAGAGGCTTCCCCCCTTTGGACAAAGGGCACACAGGACCAAGACCAGACACAGAGAACAACAGTGCCGTTGGTTCCAAAACTAATCTAAAGCTGACTCAAAACTTCAAGGGCAGTGGCAGAAATATCACTTCAGACAATTTTTTAAAACCAGTCTTGACTTGGCCTAAGTTCTGGAAAAAGACAACCGTACTATGGTGGGCACAGTTAGGAGGAACAAAACATTTCTCCCTGTGAGCTTCCAGGCAAAAAAGAACTTGGCTCTTTCTGAGTCAGCATTTGTATTTCGAAAGAAAGCATCTCTGGTCTCCTATCAAAGCAAGAAACAAAAAATGTCCATCTCCTCAGTACAATGCACTCTGCTCCTGGAAGATCTGGGTACAATGGAAAGCCTGAAATTGTCTTGCATTTAAATTATAACAGAACCAAAGGTGGGGTAGATGCAATGGACCACATGCTTTTACTGTGAAACGTACTCGTAAGACAAACAGATGGCCCCTTGTGGTCTTTTTCAACATCATCGACCTCAGTTCCATTGACTCACATGCATTTAGCAAGCTAAGCTCCCCAAATGATACACTTTCACTCGCAGACAACAGGCAGCTCTACAAGATGGCTGTGGCAAGATAAATGGTTGTCCAGCAGATCATATGGCGCTCAACTGTCTCTCCACTCAATTTACCAATGAAACGAAACACCGAGACAGTGCTTCAGTCTCCGACTCTGAGACCCACTAAAGTGTCGTCTGTTCTAATCCAAAGTCAAAGGAAGAGGTCCAAGACAAATGACGAGTCTCCTGAGTCTCAAAAGCAAAAGAGATGTGTACTGTTCCTGGCCAAAAAGGGTCCGAAGACAAAGTCTCGATGCCAGAAGTGTGATTGTCACATTTGTAAGGACCACTCAGTTTTTCTGCGTTTTGAATAACACCATTTTCTTATGAATCTTTCATTCTTTGTGTTGGTGCAAGAACAACAAGTGGCGTGGCAATCACACCGCTCGCACGTTGACATCAGCTTGTCTCCTTATTCCTGTTCATGTTTCAAGTTTCTGTTGAAAATTAAAAGTTCTTTCATTTCATTTCATGCCTCTATAACCTTTTTCACATTACATGTTTGACACTTGTTAGTTGGGATTGATTCACACAATAACCTGCCTGATCCTTCTCTCTATAAAGTCTATAGAAAGTGTACGGGTGAGCACCACCCAGTCAGTATTTCCTTACAAAAAAGTGTATGGGTGGACAACACCCACCCGGTAGGAATCGACATAAAAAATTTTGACCAGTGGTCATTTCCCAAGTTTGAGGATTACATAGAAGCGCAAGTGTGTGAATTGAACGCTTTCGGAGTTATGTCCTTACAGAGTGGTCAGGTGGGTGTATTATATACATATATATATATATATATATATATATATATATATATATATATATATATATATATATATATATATATATATATATATATATATATATACACATATAGGGCCTACATGTTTTTAATTTTATAGCACTAAAATGCTTTCAACCCAAGTCCTGAAGGTGGCCCTCCGCTCCTGCAGATTGTCCTGTGAGCGATCCTCTGGTCCTCTGGTCCTGCAGACTGTCCTCCAGACCTACTGTTGGTATCAGAACACCAAGAGCAACCACAGAAGGTCAGAAGCCAAACGAAACATCTAGCGGTGCTTGTTTGATCCATTGATTTTTACTTTTTGGCATCTCATACACGCATACACTGACCACATCACAAATGAGGAAGCGCGCAGTAAAGTGAAACGACACATCAGTCACAGTGAGTTAGACCAGAGAGTACTTAATTATAGTTAGACTTGCTGTCTACTGTGACTGTGAAGCGAAGAAAACTGAAATGGTAAGTCCCTGAAGATCTAACGAAATCGTGTGGCCTATCCAAGAGAGAGAGAGAGAGAGAGAGAGAGAGAGAGAGAGAGAGAGAGAGAGAGAGAGAGAGAGAGAGAGAGAGAGAGAGAGAGAGAGAGAGAGAGAGAGAGAGAGACGGGAGGGGGGGGGTCCTAGGGTATAATAATTCTTCTTCTTCTTCAGAGAGAGAGAGAGAGAGAGAGAGAGAGAGAGAGAGAGAGAGAGAGAGAGAGAGAGAGAGAGTCATGCATAATTTCGTGAATGACCATAACGTTGAACAGGTCTCTCTGCAACCGAAATAAATTGTTTGCTTTATTGTTTGTTGTTTTCTTACAACCTGGGAGGTTGGAAGTTGGAGGGCACTAAGTAGCATGTCTTACTTCCACCCCCTCCCCCCACGCCCACACCTACACTCCCTGTGTAATTGTGGCTGTCTTTCTTGCCTTTTCCACTCCGAATAAGCTGTAATACCTGGGAAACATTCTGAAGTTTCATGTTACGCAAGCAAATGGTGTATTTATTTTATGTCAACTTAAATTAGTTAATAATAACCATACACAAGTACAATGTAATTATTATTTTAACATTTTAAGTGATGCATGTTTGAACACTCATGAGTGCTAACGACGGATTGCAATTTTGCCACGAGAAATGTCAACATCAAAACTGATGCGGGTTCCATACAGGAATGGAGAGGGGAAATAATTTAATTCGGTCGCTTTTAAATAAAAGGACAAGCTGGCTAAACCAGATTTCTGGGGTTTCCAGAAATCTTGACCTATGCCAAAAGTGGGCAGCTTCAGAAGTTGTTGTTTTTTTTTAGAAGAGGTTTTACGGCGCTCGCAAGTACATAAGGCTGTCCTCGTCGGATTATGCGATTGTGCGGCCGCGTTTTTTTCGCATAATTCCGCAACATTTGCATAATTTTGGATTCCCCGTTTTCACGATTTTTCGCATTTTTCACAAAACAAGTTAACCAAACACCTCGCCGTGTGACTAAAGGGAAGTAATATCAGTAATAAGTCATTTAATTGGCAAGTTGATCATTTCGCTTGTTAAAAGATCTTAGGAGTTAGGGGTTTTAGGGTTAGGGGTTTTGTTCCTTGAGCCTGTTCAATTTTTCAATCAATCAAAAGTTGTTCTCGTGTCTGCAGATGTTTCATGTTTGACAGGTAGGTCTAGATGTCTTTTTAAAACATTTTTCTTTCCTCTTTTGAGGAAGAAACGAAAAAGAAAGGTATTAATAAGAACAGAAAATGCAAAAACAAGATGAAGCCAAACGCACAAACTATTTACACTCAGAATGCATGACGGCAGCTAATAGTGACCATAGCCACTAACCTCTGAGCCAGAGATAACACCTCTAGGCATCCAGGTTCTCCGTCAAAAGTTGTCTGTCAGTCAGTCAGCCTTGTAGTTTCCTTAGAGAAAGTTTAATTTGAAAATAGCAAAAGTTGCAAGACGTGTACAGAGCTAAAAATGTCATGGAATATATTGGAATACATTGTTGGTAAGCTCATTGCAATCTAAGTAACCAACGTGAGTTTTGTTAGATCAAAATCAAAAGTTAAATGTGAATCTCTACCGTAGTAAAACAAAACTGCATGGAGGTTGTATGGTGTACCAAAACAGTTAAAATATTATCTTACACCTTTTTGAGGATTTTTGCACCCCCCCCCCTTTCACTTTTCTTACACCCCCCCCCCCCCCCCCCCCCTCCCCCTTCTTACACTTTTCTTTTACAGGAGTCAAGACACCCCCCTTCCTTTTTAGGCCTTTTCCAGGCGTAAGATTATATTTGAACGTCCCCTAAGGGTTTTCTGGATGAATCGATCCATGTCTATATCTACCCTCCTGGCCTAAGATTTAGTCTTTCACAAATTTTTATATTAGATCTATCTACCTGGTGCTACGGAACCAAGCAAGCTAAGTAATCAGACGATCGTGTTTACGAGTGAGTTTACTCTATTATAGATATCTAGAGTCTAGATTTAGCTAGATCAAGAAGAAGTAGAAGATGATTCAGTCCAAACAGGACTATTTTGGAGAGGTCCTGGTCAGGTCGGGACGGGTCGGTTTGCTCGACAGACTGACGGCGCATAGTGGCTATCGTGGCACAAATCGATCGCGCCCGACTCATTGCCTCAAAAAGAAACGCGTTGTTTTCAGGCAACGAGTTGGGCGATCATCCCAGCCCGATTTCATCCGCAACGGGCACTGGGCACCCCGTAGTGCAAAGGAAGTGGTAGATCTAATTTCAGGTACGAATTGACCCCTTCACGTCGTTATTTATTATTTATTTTTAGTTGTGGAAGAAAATTTCGGTTATTTTTACCGAAATTAAATTATTATTTTTCCAACTTTTGCAGAAAATTACATAAAATTCGCGAATTTACAAAAATGGCAAAAGTTGCCCTGAAGCCAAAAGTTGCGTACACAACTTGCGGGTTGCGCGCGCGAATTTCTCTGAGGACAGATAAACGCAAAGGGAAACCGTATACTGATCTTGTCTCGCTAAAGTCCCAGGACTGTATATAAAACATTCACTGGTAGACCTTTGATTACACCATTTGTCAGACCAGTCCGGCGGTAACTAAACTAAAAATATCGTTGTAGACATTCAGCTAAACCAAAACCATCGTGGTAGACATTCGACTAAACCAGAAACTTCGCAGTAGACATTCAGCTGAACCAGACATATAGCGGTAGACATTCAACTAAACTGACACCTGTTTTTTTTTTCGGTGTTTCCAAAAAGAGACGTACAGTAAAGCGTCCCTTGATGTACTCATAAAACTACTTGTGTTCTCGCCTAAGAGAATGAGGTAAAATATTGACCTTTTTAAGCAAAGGCTTATTATTCCCGTTTTAAACTCAAATTTGTCAAAACGGTGTCACGTTAAAGCCATCAGTGGGCTGACAATGGAGCTAAGTGCGTCATTAAGTCAAGTTTTTAGATTGTCCACAGTCGGTCAATTTTCACTTTCCAACTGTAGGATAAGTATAAGCAGTAAATATTAAAACTATCATTGATCTCCCTTGTCACGACTTTATAATGACATGGTTTTATTGAAAGTTTCTTAAATCCATTTGCTTATCATGGTATTCTGTCCATGAGCAAAGCAATAAAACTATGAAGAGATCAAGGGGAAATGATATTAGTTACAATTTTCTGTGGTTGCCCGGGTTAGTTTTCATATCTATCATATAATTTAGCTTGTTCCAGTTTGTCAATCAATAGGCCTACAGTTTCTGTCACACTCGGCTGTTGTCACTAACCACTGACAAATTTACACTATTCCTACATGGAAATAGCAGTAATTGTACGCAAAAACACGAGAGAAAAAGACAGTAGTTGTGCTTAATGTTTTCTCGTGTTTCTCTTTTCCCCAGAGATCTTCAAATGCTGTGTTAATGAGCCACATAAGAGTACTGGACTGGAGTATTCAAATGACAGAAAAAAGGCACTATCGTCCTGTCAGGTCGTTGAACCAAAAGACTAATCATAAATACACGTGGAAAATCTGAGGTACTTTGAATGTTAATTTTATATAGATAGAGAAGAATCTGCAACCTCACTACTTACTTAGTCAACTTACGAGTCGGTCTCTGGCAAGCTGCATGGCCTGGCTGGGTGGAAGGTTGTGTGTCTTCAGGGTATCCTTCACACCCTCAATCCAGGTCTTCCTTGGTCTCCCTCTTGCCTTCTACCCTGATATCCTTTTGTAGTACGCTTTAATGGCAAGCTGGTGAGATGCCATACGTGTCAGATTTCCGAACCACCTTATTGTTTGCCTCTGAATGTATTGGAGGATAGGTGTTGTTCCCACCATTTCTCTGATCATAGTGTTTCTGATCATGACCCAACTGCTATCTCACAAAAGATTTTAAACCACCCCTTCAGTTAAAGCAAACCCAGTGCCAGTAGCCGTAAGGCCCAATTTAGCGCACACCTCAGCTGACATTGATAGGGAAAAACTTTATTAAAGATTTTATTTTGAAGGCAGTTGTTTTCACGCCCTCGTTGGCACAATTCAGATTATTTAGGAGGCGGGCTCCGACACTGCCTGTCAAGGCCAACCCGGGCTTTGAAGGATGCAATATTCCAGCAGAGAGATGGAGATACTCGATAAAAAATGTTCTTCCTACCCGGGAATCGAACTCTGGTTTCCTGATTGCGACAGCGAGAGCCTCACAGCTACACCACAGACCCCAATCGTTTTCAAAGAGCAGTTATTTAAAATTCCCTTCACCTTTTTTCGAAATCATTTACTTGATCAGATTTGTTAGTCGCAGAGTTTGTAGAACACGAAAGATAAACGGATTTAAGATAACAGTATTTCTCTTTTCAATGTATGTGTTTCAAAGC
>NW_004797775.1:46482-48335 GCF_000002075.1 Aplysia californica | reverse complement strand
AATAACTAAAAATAGCTTTTCACTTACACCCACCCCCCTCCTTAATTAAATGCACTTAAATATGATTTCAGTCAGATGACGGATGCGAATTTCGCGTATATGGAAGGAGGGCTCTTTTTTCATCGCACCCGAATTTCGTACACGAAATTCGCACCCGAAGTTCGCATCGGTTTTTCGGGCATATGGAATGCCAGCTTAAAGCTTGTCTGGAAATCACCTGGCAGCGCACTCATAATTTGGTCGTTGTGGAAGTTGGTCGGTCTGGTGGCCATTCCAACTTTACATCTACAAGCATCTCGTGACCACCCTCTTCCTTCCTACTGACAGAAGGACATACAGTGTGACAGCCCGTTTGGCGCTCAGTATCCCTGTTCGCGTTTTTTCATTACGACCAACTGTCAAACATTATTCTTTTGTAGCTGGATGAACGGAGGACATCGATGTCAAGTCATCGTCATCGTTAAGTGCCAGATCTGAAGCAGACATCAGCGGTCAGAGTTCTCCATTCACTTGTCCGGTCGTATGTTGTATTAAAAAAACCCAAAATAATTATATTATCATCTTTTAAAAAAAATTAAGGGAGTGCACCATTTTTTGTTTCAAACTATAATTTGTTACAGAGGCGTAAATGTGTGGAATGGTAAAGGCGTAATGTACGTAGATCTAATATACATAGTGTAAGTATACATTCTGTGCATAACCTGAGCTACTTCTTATTTACAGATATAATGTAAATGTTACCGGTGTTCAAGCTTGTTGGACAGAAGAAGGTCAGTTTAGTGCGGTCCAAATTCATGGCGCAACTTATTGTCCAGTGATATTATCACCTCAACTATCGATTACAGGTTCTCCAGCTTTGTGCACAATGACTTGTATCAATTTGTCTTAACAGATCCACAATAATTTTGTAAACACCTGCTAGCTATATTCTAGAAAATTCCTTAATAAATAGCCTACTAATAGAAAATCCAAGTAGGTGGTTTCTAAAGATTTTAAAATGTTAACGGCAGGGGCAATATCACTTTTAAAAGCAAGTCCGTCATTTTTATCTGATCCGGACATTATGCTCATCGAACGCATATTTTGAGAACCTTCAGTGAAAAAAAATGTTTTCGCTATGAAATTAATTTCTTGAAACCAGTTTTGCCACTAAAAAAGTGTCATTTGTGTGAGAAGCGGGAAGTGCTGTGATCAATCCCATTTTACGCATAACGGAGGTCTCTTGTATTTTCTACAAATTTATGAAGGAAATTTTTTTTAAAATCTAGTCTCAATTGATGTGGAAAAATGTGGTTGAGTTAAGACAAATTGACACAAGCTGTTGTGCGAACTTTGGGTGACATTGATTCACCCGATAAAGAGATAAAGTTGCACCGCACTATAGTACCATAAACTTGAACGTGAATAATTATTATAGTACACTGCCATGGTCACCGCTCCTCATTCCCTAACATTACGCTACCTCAAAGTTACAAAATTCTATCTTATGTTTTGAGTAACTAAAACAATGAGGTCAGAAAACGAATATTCTATATCTGTTCTATTAAAAAACCGTAAGATTATTCGGACTCATTATCAAGATATTTAAAGAATTGCCTTCGAAAAATCTTCACTTGATGTGAAACTCAAAATCTTTAGCGTCAAACTTCTCAAAACTAGATTCTGTACAAAGACAATTGTGTAAACCTGAGGTAACGATTGCTACAGTCGTGGGAGCCGGGCACCGCCCCCAACCCCCTCCTCTCCTCCCCTTTGCCCTTCATTTGGCTCCAAATTGAGAGAATGTGTACGCTCTATAATGAAGCGGAATTACGTCAGATATAATGATGATCATTATAAATTGTATTATTATT
>NW_004797775.1:42021-45182 GCF_000002075.1 Aplysia californica | reverse complement strand
GGGGGGGGGCAGAAGATATAGACGAAAACAGACGACAGAACCTGGTTTCAAACCCGGGACCTATTGAAGGATTAAGCATTTCATTGTAGTGGATAGCGTGGTTTACCCAAAAGTTAATTTTCTTTTTCGAGAATTAATTTGTTGTTTGAATCTGGATTTAATACATTGTGTACCAAGGTATCCAGATTTTGTGGTGGTGCAAAAAACAAACAAAACAAAAACAAACAAAAAAGAAAGAACAAACAAAACAAAAACAGAAAAGCATAAATTTAAAAAAAACCGATTTTCTCACAATTTGAGCAACGATGTTATGAGACATATTGTTTGTTACTTAATTAATGAAGTTCTTGAACAAAAAATGCGCACCAAAGGAGTGGAGAAAAGGAAACATCATAAACTTACACAGAAAAGGGATATGTACAAGACTGGCAGTTGAAGAAGAATAAAGCTTTTATCGCGCTTGGAAATCTATTTTGCTCAATTATTTTGTCGCGTATTAAGACAGCTTTAACTATAGATAAAAGACCGAGAGAGGAATGGACAGAATTTCGACCTGAGAAATCATAATGATATGTACAAATCGACTGTTTGTTCTGGGGAAAAAAGATACAACAAAGCAATGAAAGGGGTGTCGAAAATATTTTGAATTTAGCGGTCTTCAAGAAGCTTTTGACAATACAAAGCTTAAAGCCGTGTGGAAAATTCTTGCAATATATGGTTTCCCAGTAAAAAAAGGAAACGGTATTTTTAAAAGTCTTTATATCGTGCAAAGGCAAATTACTGTGTCTCAAATGAATGAGTTTTTGACCTTTTGAAATAAAACTAGAGTTAGACAAGGCTGTATACTATCTCCTCCACTTTTTGGAATTGTAACTGACTTTGTTACAAGACAAAGCAAAGGCATTGAAATAAGAAGTGGATGGATAAATGGAACAAATTTGGGAGGTTAAGATTCTATGGATGACAATTGTTTATTAAACTATTTTCCAAAACCGAAGTTCTGCGATTACCACCAGTAACTACTCTCCTCATTCTTTATGGCAAACACCTTACAGAAATTAATACATTCAAGGAAATTGGCAGTATTACTCCAATCATCACAGACTGCATTAACGAAGTCCATCAGAAACTTAGGAAAACTCGCTTTTGTATATTTGAAAAATCGCATTGAAGAGTAAATTTTTAAAAATATGTAATCGAAATATTATGGTGGTCCTGATATATGATTTAATTTTAGTACCCATCATTTATGGTTCAGGGATATTGAAAACAAATAATGCAATTTAACGAAAATTAAAGAGCCTCAACAAAATGTGTACGGTGAATTTCGGTAACGAATTTATCTCTAATAATGGAGTGTTGGAAAGAGCTGGGATTGAAGATATCACACCAACCATAAAAAGAAATGATGGGGATATTTAGGACATGTATTTAGAATGCCAAAGACAAGATATTATGCTTATCAGACCTGGTATTGGAGACCCCCCCCCCCCCAAAAAAAAAGAAGAAAAAAAAGAAGAAGTACACGAGCTGTCGGTATTCAGAGTATTATCAGGGATATCAGGGATGATGTCTGGGGATGTATCAAAGCTAGGAGAAGTGGCCAGGAACAAACAGACGGGATTCCACAGCTCTGTGCCGTGTGCACCTAACGGTACAGGAAGACAATAAGTTTTTAAAAAGTTGAATGAGTGAGTGAGTGAGTGAGTGAGTGAGAGAGTGAGTGAGTGAGTGAGTGAGTGGGTGGGTGGGTGAGTGAGTGAGTGAGTGAGTGAGTGAGTGAATGAATGAGTGAGTCAGTGAGTGAGTGAGTGAGTGAGTCAGGGAGTGAATGAGTGAGTCAGGGAGTGAGTGAGTGAGTGAGTGAGTGAGTGAGTGAGTGAGTGAGTGAGTGAGTGAGTGAGTGAGTATTAATCAAATACTCGTATGTCGCATTTTTAATGATGATGTCGTTTTACCTTGAACGTTATGTATCTTTTATTTTGTTTCACCAGATGGAAGACAAAGTGAATCAGACAAGCTCGGCGCAGGAGACAGAGCCTTTGCTGACACGAGCCCAGTACATCACAGGAATGATCATCTGGATTATTCTCACGGCTCCAACCTGTCTATGGGGAATCGTATTTAACATACTCAACATTTGTGTATTTGTGCGTATGCGCTTACGAGATGCTGTCACAATATCTTTCTTTGCTTTGTCTGTTAGTGATTTTGGTGTCGTTTTCTCACAACTCATCATATGTATCAGTGCAAGCCTTGAAGTACTGGATACAAAAAACAGATTTCTCTTTTCTGTAGATCCGGAGAGTATTATCAGGTTGACAGGGAAAATTACCCAGATGTTCATATATATGTCCACTTTATTTACGTGTTATTTGACAGTCACGAGATCTATGTGTGTTTGTATGCCATTTCGGTTCAAACTATATTTCACCCGGGTCAAAACCATCACCGCTCTCAGCATGTTGGGTTGCTCGTGTCTAGCACATCTGGCAGTGTTTTCTCACATTGAAACTAACTACATATCAAGAGCGGATAACTCTACTCAGGCAGTAATCGTATATCGTAAGACATATTCATATACCATGTTCATGTCTGAATTTTTACAGGGAGCCCTTGTTACGACTGGATCTTGGGTAACTGTTACTGTGTCCGTCGGCCTCATGATCCACGAACTGAAGAAAGCACTTAAGTTTCGTCAACAAAACTCTGCAAGCAAACAAAATAGCCACCCTACTTTAGGGCGTGTAGTATGTCTCAAGCGAGAGGTTGATCGTACTTGTGTTCCTAATGCTCCTGGTGGAACTACAGGAACTGACGTCAGAGACAGCCACGTGCAGACTGCCAATATTTCCTTGACTACACCAGAGATAAGAGTTATCAAACAAGTTTTTCTGGTGGCTGTTATTTTTGTCCTCTTGAAACTGCCCTTAGTGGGGATTGTATATGTTCTGCTTCGTTACGCAAAACAATATAATATCATTGCAAGTGTAGACTACAAACGAAACATCTTTGTTTCCCTCGCCTGCAGATACCTTTGTGAGACTTTATCGGCTACCGTGAACATTTTCGTTTACTATCATTACAACACAAAGTACAGACACACTCTTAGGAAGCTCTTGTGTCTCAAGACGGAAATAGAATAGTAAAGGGCGGGGGAG
>NW_004797775.1:33679-40792 GCF_000002075.1 Aplysia californica | reverse complement strand
CGAATGCCTCTTCACCCATTGTCTTATACGGGGTGCCCACTTCGGATGGGATCGGCCGATCGCCCGACTCGATCGCCTAGAAAACAAACGATCGGCCCGCTCTAGCCGTAGTGGGCACCCATACATCCGGGTACATCCGTGTCCTCCAGTTGCATGCGCGGACCATTGGTAAAACCCTTTGTCTCCGAGTGGTCGGTGTAATCAGCCTGCAAGCCAGTCTCATTTTGCCGAGCAAACAGGCAGTGTCACCGTCCGGTAAGAATGCGGTAGTTTGCTTCCAAATAAACTACGGGATTGACTCAGTACCTTCAAAATACAGGGTAATCCAAAGAAAACTTTACAAATTGTTTTTTTAATATCTTCCCCCATACAGACGTTTTGCGTTTCAGATTTGAACATAACGTTTGGAAGCCAAAAGGAATTTGTCTTCATGCATTTTAGATAAGTCCATTGGATGGTTTTACTCTATATAGCGCATTAAAAAAACAACACATTTTCAACCTTGTCGCCTTTTTCATAGCAAGGCGCACCAGTTTGCATTAGGCCTACCACTAAAAGTTGCAACAATCGCGCCATGTTGCAAGCTACAGCAGTCTAACAAGTCAACAGAAGTCTGCAGATATTATTTTCCCCAAATTTTGTTTGCCTGCTGAGATCATGGCTACGTTTAGTAAAGAGCAGAGAGATTTTTGTATTGAAAATTACCTCTCCACAAACTCACCATCACTGACATTTCGTAAGTTCTGCGCACGGCATGGAGAGAATGCTTAGGTGCCCTCAAGACCTTTGGCGTCATGAGTAGAGAAGTTCCGTCAGTTTGGATCTATAGCGAATCAGAAATAAAAAGTTCTTTTAAAAATGACCACTTCAGGTCAAACACGCACCATGCGCAGCCCTTTAAACGTCAACAGAGTGCAGATTTCAGTAGCCGAGTCCCATGGGACGTCTGTGCGTAGACGGTCTGCAGCTAGGACTTTCCTACACATCAACAGTCTGCATTCTCATGGCAGATCTTAACCTACGACTATACCATGTTCATCTTCGCCAGGCCGAGATGACATGGATCAGAGTATGGCAATGTGTTCATGATTCTTTGATTGTCTTGTAAAGTGGGATCATTTCCTCGATGACATTTGGTTTAGTGCAAAGCTCATTTTCACCCTTCGGGATATGTTAACTCCAAAAATGCTGTCTGCTGGGCACCCCACTCTATTGTCTCTAGAATCCACTTCTTAGTGAACATGCGCAGTGTATGTGGTTTAAAAACTCTTGGTTAAGCAGGTCCTTGTGTTAGGGTGCCCCTCAACATTTCGAACGACGCGTTAAAAATGTGTCGAGTCCAAAGGAGGGAATGTACTGCTTCTAGGAATTTCAAAATGAAATCATTAGGTTTTTAAAACTCTGTAAAAGAAATTAGATATTGTAAAATGTCAGAGGGATGGAAAATTAATGTCAAAGAGAAAATAAAGAAAAAGGTCAACTAATCTTTGCACGACTTCCTTTACAAGATTTCTAAACATTGGTGAACTTTGCGGGGTTTTTTTGGTGTGCTTTTTTCTTTTAGCCGTTTCCGTTTTCAAAATATGTGAGGCATCGTGGTGAAATCATGCGCTCGTCAAAATGATGAAATCAAAGAAAAAGACATTTTCTGGCTGCTGGGCAATCGTTTTCTAATTTTCCTCTTTTTTTTGGGCTCAACACCTTTTACATCCATTTAAAAACATATTTCTGGGTGGATTTTGCTGAAAAACATTGATTAAAGACACAAAAAAGGTAAAATTTCATTTTCCAAGGACTTTCAACTGTAGAAATTACCAAACTTTGGAGGTCATTTCTCGCTAATTTTACCTCTGGCAAATAATTATTACCTTGAGTATTAGTACCGGAACCGGGTTGGCTACCTCAATTTTCTGAGCATTTTAAAACCTTTTGTACATTGGTTTATATTTTTTAATGAAACTGGTTTATTCCTAAATGGGAAGGGTTGTCACAGTACAGTCGAACCTGTGTAAGACGGAATCGCAAGGGAGCCAGAAAAAAATTCCGTCTTTGACAGGGGAATTTAGAGGGAGATGGAGGTTGGCGGGGGGTTTCAAAGGCCCAGCCGGTGGGATCAAGGATCGCTTGTCCGATCGGCAAGCAGTGGTCAAAACTTCACACCTCTCAATTGCTATCCTGTCTGATAATGACATGCGTCAGTCTTACTTATATTTACCACCAGTACTTGCTTTTCATAGGACCACTGTTTGACCTCTCCATTGCTTCCACCCTTAGCCCCACCCACCAATGCCACCCCTCACTGCCATCATGTAACAATGAGCAAGGAACTCTTTTCTCGGCTGGTCGTACGATAAGGGCGGCAGGCATTATTCAATCTAATTTCACACCTCTGGCTTCTGGCTACCCAGGAAAGATTCCATAGAGGCTCCTTACTCGAGCACTCTCACGGGAAGTCGTGAGATTTCACACCCACGCTACTCTGACCATCTGCATCGCTCAGGGCTCACATGATGGGGTGACATCTACCCCCAAATTGCACCCCTACTCCTCTTCCTCGGCCAGCGGCATTGCCATGGCGTTAAGTTTAGAGCCGACGGAACCAAACTTACGAGTTTTGTTTCAAATCAAGGTTGAAACAGATGAAATCCTCGGAAGGAGGCGGGTTTTTCTTTCCGTTTCCGCGTTGGACAGGTTTCCTTTTACAGGTAAATAAAGAGGAATATATCAAGGGGGGAGCGGGGAGATTCCGTTAAGACAGGATTCCGTTTTATACAAGTTTCCGTTAAGGCAGGTTCGACTATACTTTGATTTACTTTTATCCGCCGCTCATACCCTTTTGGATGTCGCGGGAAAAAAGAGACGTCTCTCTGCCACCAGTCAGAGAGCTTGGGTCCGGGGGATGCCATGAGTTGTTCATGTTTCCCTGCCTCCATCTATCCAGGTCTTTCTCGGTCGCCCTCTAGCCTTGTTGCCATCGAATTGTTTTTATGTAGGCACGTTGTGCTGGGTAGTGTGTTGGTAGTCGCATGAGATGTCCGAACCATTTGATTCTTTGGTGTTGGACGTGATGCATGACATCATTTGTGCCCACCTTTTCTCTGATTACTGTGTTTCTAATTTTGTCTCTCCTGGTCTTGTTTACTGCTTTTCCAAGGCATCGCATTTCATATGTTGTAATTCTTTGCTCTAATGTCTTGTTCGTGGTCCATGTTTGGCACTGATCGGTGAGTGTTGGGATGAATATGATTTGATCATTTTGGGTTTTGCTGTCGTGTGGATGTTAGGATGTTTCAGTAGTGGGGTAAGCTGGTAACTAACATTATTGACTTTTTGTACTCGTGTTTCAATTTCTCTGTTCAGTCGCCCATTCTCTGTGAATATACTTCCGAGGTACTTAAATTCTTGGACCTGTCTGAGACTGTTGTTGTTGAAATGTATCCTGAGTGGTCCTGGCTTTCTGCTTACTTTCATTGACTCTGTTTTGTTGATGTTGATCTTCATGTCATAGTTGTTAAATAAATTCTTCGTTTAATCTGGTGGTGTGTTGTTCATCTTTGTATGCCAGGCTTTGGTCATCAACGAAGAGTAATCCGTTTAGGGTGTCTGGTTCTGTGTTGGCCCTTTTTGTAATTCTATCCATATATATGGTAAATAGTAGTGTTGATAGGACACAACCTTGTCTTCCTCCGGATGTTATCTCGAACCATTCTGTGAGTCAATTCGACGTTCTTACTGTACTTATTCTGTTCTCGTAAATGGCACGGATTTTATCTAGAAGTTGGCCTCTTACAGTGTTGTTTTCGAGCTCTTTCCACAGCTTGTTTCTGTTCACTCTGTTGAACGCTTTCTCCTGGTCGACAAATTTATGCTATGTTTAGTTCCTGTTGTGTTCTATTACCCTTTCGCACATTTGTCATTTGTCGTAGGGCAAATATTGCGACGGTGTATCCTCTTCCCTTTCTAAATCCCTTTTGGGCCTCACTCAGAAATGGCTCAATTTTGTGTCTTGTTCGTCATTCCAATATCTTGGCGAACATCCTACCCACATGGCTTAGCAGTAAAATTCCTCTATACATTTCACAGTCTCTCTTGCTGCCTTTCTTCTTCCAGATTGGTACAATGATCGCTTTTTGCCAGTCGCCTGTAACTTTAATTTCTGGTTGTCACAGTAACTTACTAAAATCACTAAAATGTCATGATCTCTTGTTCTTTTATTCACTGAACGAGAAATAAAACAGATGTGTTCCTACTAGTACCGGGCTATGAGGTTGAATGCCCCCCTTTCCCCCCGTTTATTAATTTTGGACCACTTGTCCACCCTTCCCCCCCCCTTTCTTTTATTCCTACCCCCCCCCCCCCAACCTCCTCCTCCGGTTTAATACCTTAGAGTACTCACTGAAGTAAATTTGTAGGTTTCATAGCGAAAAGGTTTCCGCGTCCTGCCAATTTCGCTACTTGCGTGCTAGACTGTATTTCCCTTTACATGTAATTCACGAAAAGCTGCATTTTTCAAGATGCCAAAATGTACATTGTGTAGTTTGGTCTTAAATACTTGATAGATTTAGTACTGACTAAATAGACAGGCTACAGTCTAGAGATCGGAGTAAATAACAGGTAACATACCTGTGAATGAATGTCTTTCCAGCGTCTCAAACAAAGCAGCCGCCGTCTGAGGTAGGATTTTCGCCGTGGACGCCAAATATGTGGGTTCAGTTCCTGTATGGGGAAGTCTTGTTTATCGGACGGCCATGAATTTTTTTCAGTGTGTTGTTGTTGTTGTTGTTGTTGTTGTCGTTGTTGTTGTTGTTGTTGTTGTTGTTGTTGTTGTTTTTGGCATTGACCGGCCTACGTAAGTACGACAGGAGTGCATGACGTCAGCAGCGACTGTACATAGCGGCGGGTCTTCACACGTCAACCTCTGAGCCAGCGGACACCTTCGGGTATATTGGGTATTTTCTGCTTGGATACGGTTATATTCTATTCAACCTGTGAAAATGGTACAGGTTTAACCATATCTGTACACCGTGTTTTACTATCGTATCCATACGACGTAGGGAACTCTGTGACACCACTTTCCAAAGAGGAAATTTACTCGTTAATCCGATCCGTACGCTTTGCATAACAGTCTGTCAAAACGATTTTTTGAAAAATACTGAAAGTTTCAAAGAGATCTTCGTACTAGAAGCATTCTAAAATGTGAAAAATACAACTTGGGGGGGGGGGGGGGGGGGTAAAAATGACCCCAGGGCGTACGGATAGGGCTAACGACCCTTTCAACATTATTGGGTTATTTCAAAGGGGGAACTTCCGTCTGTCTCTGAATTAAAGGATCCAGCCAAATATGAAATTCGTGTAACGTGCATTTCCTAAGGACACAGTTTTGGACCGAGCTGATACAATTACGGATCCGGGGGCCTAACCACTAGGCTACAGACACCATTACTCAACTCGTGTTGGTCCTGAAACCAAATGCTCACAATAAATGGCTGGTGAGATTGAAATAGCCTGCCTCCTGGATTATCTAAATTTGTCATGACGCCGTGGAATCAGGTACTAGTCATTTTTGGGGCAGGGGCTCTCGTGGCCTAGAGGTTAAGGTGTTTGCATCTCATTCAAAAGTCCCGGATTCGAATCCGGGTAGCGACCAAACAATTTTGTTCTCTAAAATTGTCTCCTTTCACCTCCTTTTCTGTTCTCTAGCAATGTTGTGTCGTCTGCTTTCGTTTCTTCTTTCTGTCCCCACCCCCTCACCTCCTTTGCCCCCTCCTTTGGGCTCCTGACTCTTTCAGCAGCCTTTCTACTGGCTGATACTCCTTGGCTCCTTCTTACTGTTGTCTTTCAGCCACACCCCAGATCTTCTGGTAGGGAAGATCTACACCTAGCCTTCTCGGACATGTCGAAAAATCTTGGAGGGCCCGTGTGCAAGTTGCGCACGTTAGAGATCCCTTGGTGGTCTAAAATTGATAAGAGTAGGCTTCGATCGCCACCCGGGCAAAGATTCAAAATTTCCTACCAACTGAAAATATTAATGAATAAAATAAATTACACTTTTATTTGTCCCAGAAGGGCACTTTGATTTACAATGGCAAACATACATTTACGTAAATAAACAAATAATTATTAATATGTTCATACATAAATACATACATAAATACAGACTATTACACAAATACAGAACAGTTTACAACCATGCCACTGTCGGTCGCCACTGTGCAGCGCCCAGTATTTTGAGCCAGGATTGTCGTGTCTTGCTCAAGAACACACCCCAGTGACCACCCATCTGATTCTCGTGTCACCGACACTTGCTTGATATTACTTAGTCTGAACTCCCCTATTCACTTAGCCACTGGAGCCCCCAAGGTGTGTCCCGCGCGCTCATATGACCTTACGCAGTTGCGAGCGCCGTAAAACACTTACCAAAAAAAGTTTTGGGGCGTATGGAATTATTGGTTAGCATTAGAGCCTATTCATTTTGGCTTTCATTTGTTTGTTTTTTAAAAGTACCCACATGTGTCTTGAATAGTAGTCGAGAAATTTTTAATTGAGGGAGGTGGGGTCGCTTTGTGTCAGGGGTAAAATTTGCGAGAAAAAATGGCCGCGAAAGTAAGGTGACTTCCAAAACTGTAGCACCCATGAAAACTTCCAATTTACATAAACGCATGGAGGAGGGGGAGGGGGTGGGGTCGTTGTTTGTATCCGTGATTGTCTTGGACATGTGGCATTTAGAAAACAAATTCGATTGTGTAATGTCGTTATTCAGTGTAGTTTTTACACTTCTTTTAGTTTGATGTGATTCTGAGTAAAAACATGGCCGACTTTTGACTCATGCTCCTTTTTTGTCAGAGGGTCGTAGATCTATTTGCTCTCGTGTTTGCAAACCATCTGCCTCCTTTTTTTGGCCTCTTAAGTGCAAAAGAAACGGGATCGGGTACCTCAACAGAACACTGCTGTACCTGAAATGGTCTCTTTCGAACGACTTCTAAGCTCTCTTCAGAAGCACAGCCATGTGCCTAAATATGTTCAGTTCAGTCTCGTCAAACATCCCCCCTATCCCCTTCTTCTTTTCCTCCCCTCCCATGCCTTTGCCTCTGTCTGTCGTGCTTTTCCTGTCAA
>NW_004797775.1:32136-33269 GCF_000002075.1 Aplysia californica | reverse complement strand
ACACACACACACACACACACATACACACACAAACACGCACAAACACACACACACACACACGCACACTCCTACCCTGCACACACACACACACACACACACACACACACACACACACACATACACACACACACACACGCACACTTATCATAGCCTATATATGGATACTATACGGTGGCATCCAAAAGAAACTTGAAAATGTAATCACTCTATCACCGTGTTAAAGCCACGCATCACTTACTTATGCAGCATACCAATTTAAAGCTAAATACATTCTGCATCATCTGACGCTTTAATATTTCATCAATGTTAAGAGACGTCCGAGATATGGTCACTCAAAATTGACATTTAAAAAATCAAGCTTTGCAAAACTGTACGAAATCAAAGAAACGTAAATTTGCCTTCGCGCGTGTATTTGGGTGCTTCAATGTTGATAGAAATGACATACATTGCATACCGATTGAATGACGAATTTTATATTGCAATAAACAATATGTATTGTATTCGATTTTGATATGTTGTCACGATAGTTTCAAACAAAACGGAAAACAGAGCAATCGCAAATACCACGCAAAACTTGGACTTAACATTAAAAGGGCTCATTGTTGTTTTGCTTAGTAGCCATTAGTTTTGTGTAATGCACGAACCCTTTGGGCTTTGGCCATATTACATTTGGACATAAGTATCCGTCAGTTCATTCCAAATGTCATAAAGAGTTGCAAACAACGGGTCTGAATTGGGAATAAAGTCGCTTTTCTTCAGCTGTTGTTTCATGGTACTTCAATCTTCACATACCTGTAGGAATCATATCAGTGTTATTAAATGAATTTGCTGGTGACCACTCTAACGTTGATTTGATTTGGTTTTCCAAGAATTACCCATTGGCATTGGCCAGGTGAGAAAGTTCTTTGCTATGCATGGAGATGTCTACCTAAATGGGGACAATACGGCAATAAAGGAAAGACATGACGTTCCAGCACTTAAGCGATGCAGTCCAATAAACTAGGGGTTAGGCTCTCGGACTCGTCACCGTAAGGTCGTGGGTTCGAATCCCGTCAGGGGCCCGACGTTGTGTCCTTGGGAAAGGCACTTTACACGAATTTTCCTCACTTCACCCAGGTGGGAATGGGTACCCG
>NW_004797775.1:30194-32036 GCF_000002075.1 Aplysia californica | reverse complement strand
ACGACAGATGTTTGGTAGGAAAGAAGAAGCAAACGACACCGGAGCATCCGCCAACCACCCACCAAGGCAAGCTTGCATAATAATAAGTGAGGCGTGCTGACAAAATGAGTTACTTCTTGCAATCCACGAAGGAAGATATTGGCCAAAAATCGACTCAGGTGTCAAATTTGTAGAATTTAAAAAAAAATCAATGTCATATTCTTTAACTATGTCTTTTGTTTCTTCATACTGATTTAATTATAAAAATGTCACCTATGAGCGTGATAGGCCAATACCTTTTCCCAAAAGGCTTGAATCCGAGAAGTAACTCATTTTGTCAGCACGCTTCACATAATGTGTACAAATACGTTATCCTAGTCATAGTCATAGTGTTGGTTTACTGGAATCCTGGAAGTTCCACTAAACAAGCAAAAGCGGAAAATATAACTGCGTCGCAACCTTAGCATTACTAAGTTCTTTCTGACATTTAAAAAAATCGTTTTGAGTTACCAAGACCATGAGGTCAGAAACCAAATGTTCTATCTACTCTATCAAAATCGTACGATTATTCAGAGTCGTTTCAAAATTATTCAAAGAATTGAATTGGCCAATATCTTCATTTGTGGCGTCGGTGGCCTAGTGGTTAGGCTCTCGGACTCGCAACCGTAAGGTCGTGGGTTCGAATCCCGTCAGGGGCCCGACGTTGTGTCCTTGGGAAGGCACTTTACACGAATTTTCCTCACTTCACCCAGGTGGGAATGGGTACCCGGCTATAGACAGCGAAAGATCTTGTCAGTTTGTTAATGTTTGAGCGCTTACTCAGCTGCTTGCACTGTATGCTTCCCGGGAAGCTGAGAATGTTTCGGAGTGTTCTATGGTCTGCTGGGGTAATAATATAGTGTAAAGCGCATAGAGCCTGTTGTTGAGCGGGGATATGCGCTATACAAATGCTATTTATTATTATTATTTTTAAACCAAGCCGTCTGCTGATTCTCGTTAACGGCTTTGTTCATTCCACCCCAGACCACACAAAATCGTGCAGTTTCATGGCTTCTGTTCCTCATTGACAGATGATTATGTACAAAATCTAAATAACACAGTCCATGTGCAAAAAAGGTTTCGTGCTCGACATCCCAAACAAAAACAAAATTAATACCAATGAGCACATGTTATGTTAAGTCCAGGTTTTGTGTTGTATCTGTTGCTGCTCTGTTATCCAATCTTTTTAAAAATCTAAAGATGCTGTACATTGCAGAGGCAATAATATTCTCTTTTCATTTGACATTCAATACATGTCCCTTCTACCAATGTTGATGCACTTCAATAAACGTGCGAACATACTTTTGCATTTCTCTGATTCCGCACAATTTTGCCAAGCCTGATTTTTTAAAGGTCAATTTTGAATGGCCATATCTCGGGCGTCTCTGAGCATAGATGAAATATCAATGTGTCAAACGATGAAGAATTAATTCAGCTTTAAATTTAAATTGGTATGCTGCATGAGCGTGTAGTGAAAGCCTATAACACGATGAATGGGTGATTACATTTTCAAGTTTCTTTTGGAAGCCACTATGTATCCAGCTTGCAGTTTTGGGGTTCAAATTAGGAGGTTATGAATAGGTCCCTGGGTTCGAAGCGCAGCCTGGTCCAACGTTATGTCCTTTGGGAAAGGCACTAGGAATGAATTTTTCTATTTGGCTTAGCCGTATCGGAGATAGACGGAGGGCTTTCGTGTTCTAAAGGTTACGGTGTTCGTCTTTCATTCAATAGGTCCCGGGTTCGAAACCTTACAGCGACAGAAAAATAGTTTCTTCTCTAAATGTTCTCCTTTCCTCTACTTTTCTGCTCTTTTTTTTGGTGGGG
>NW_004797775.1:26673-28862 GCF_000002075.1 Aplysia californica | reverse complement strand
TCTTACTCTCTCTCTCTCTCTCACCCCCTCCCACAAAAATAGCACACACACACACACTCTCACACACACACACACACACACATACACACACACACACACACACACACACATACATACACACACACACTCTCTCACACACACACACACACACATACACACACACACACACAAATCGAGATAATAGCGAGGTAAAGAAAGCCGGAAGACCGTAGAGAATCTATAATAATATTAACTCTCTGAAAGGGAACTATCAACACGTCCTATCATAAACGGGCGTTGAAAGGTAGGGTAGACACTATGATACGAACAGGTACCTGAGAGATAATTTAACAATGGCCCGAAAGAGAAGGCCAAAATGAAGTCGTTTCCGAAC
The DNA here is from genome assembly GCF_000002075.1 of Aplysia californica. NCBI lineage: Eukaryota > Metazoa > Mollusca > Gastropoda > Aplysiida > Aplysiidae > Aplysia > Aplysia californica. Next base: position 28,489 of record NW_004797775.1, on the reverse strand, counting down.
GCGGTTGAAGTTCTTCCGATAAACCATTATGAAATCATTGTACGCTTCTTGGTAAGAGGTTGATGTAACGTGTCGAAAATACTGATGGGAAAAGGGGGTGGGTCTTTATACATGTAAATGTACCATCAATACCACGCTAAACAGTTTAACATCACTGTTAAACTCATAAATGAAATAGTCATTTTTCACTCATGTATGTACATGTATATAAACAAGTTTATGATTGTCTCCGTGAAATAGATAAAATTTGGTATACGTGTATTTTGATGTGAAGCAAATATTAATAAGATCTATTTTTATTCATTGTTATTATGTCACGCTTCGCGTATTTATTCGAATTACATGCTACAAAATGTCGAAAGGAAACAAGAAGGAAAGAAAAGTTAAAAATACACCCCAGCGCGCCATCTGCCGGGATTGTTTATGGGTGTTGCCACCAGCGGGGAGGAAGCTTGAATGTTGAGGCGGGGCGTAGGCCTACAGTACGAACGAGCAGTGCTGGTTTGTGTTTACTTACTGCGCTAGCTCGGGCTGTTCTATGGTGGTTTCGTTTTATTCTGATTTGGGGATTTATGTGTTTGGTTCTAAGAATTTTATTTGGAGAGATTGTCATCTCGAAAAGGTAGGAAGATCTAGATCTAATAATGTTGTGATTGTACGAATTGAATGATAGACAGAGGTTCTTGAAGTAAACAGGTTCGACTGCTCCCGTTTGATCTCGGAACTTGGCACCGTTGCGCCGGTGTCTTGGAAAAGAGAGAGGACCCTGGCCTTGAATACAATCAGTGAGCATATTAACGTTGCTGACTTGAGAGTGCGGAACCTTTCCTTGGTTGTAAATTTACAGTAGTGAAGTTGGTTTGTATTTATTTATTTAATGCATGGCATAGATCTAAAATATATTATATTAGTATTAGAATTAAGAAACTATCACATGAACTTACTGGGGTAGAGTCTTGTCTCCAAAGAATCTGTAGTATTGAAATTTGAGTCGGCGTACGTTGTATAGATTCTAGGTAGATCTAGATCTAGATCTAGATTCTAGATCTAGATCTAAATCTAGTATAGGCTAGAATAGCCTCTCTATTAATCTGCTGTTTTGTCTTGTTTTCATTCTAGATCTAGAATCTAGATCTAGATCTAGATCTAGATCTACAGTCTTTTGTTGCCCCAGCCAGACACTATTCTTTGACTCTTTTTTCCCGTCCTTATCTTTCTAGCCTAATCTCCGAAAATCTTTTGTAAGGCAAGTAGATCTAGAATCTAGATCTCTCTAGTGTCCGAATTAGAGATGAGAATAGCCAGGGCTCATATCTAGCGTCTAATTCACAAGGCTTGTTTTTGTTTGTTTGTATTGTTGTTGGTTTTTTTTTTTTTGGGGGGGGGGGGTGTTAAGAGCGCTGTCTGTAAGGCTGTTGTCATACAAATTAGTGATGATACTGGTTTCAATCAGAACCTCTATCTATTTGAGATCTAGAGTCAGCTGTCTTTACTCTGGTGCAAATATGTTTTTCAGGAATGGAATGTAACAAAGTTACAAAGTTAATAAAAGTCACCATAAAAATGACTTGCCCTTAACTCTTAGATCTAGATCTATACAGATCTAGATCTATATATACCTTGTTACTGTTTGTCCATTTAGTTAGAATCATGATATTATTATATTAGTATGACTAAGGGATGTGTTTCATTGTTATGTGACTGTGAGAAGAGGAAGGGGGGGGGGGGGGTCCTTGAGTTCAATCAGTTCTTTCAAGTCTAATCATGAAGTAACTTATTGATAAGCTTAACAAATTCTTAGGGTCTTAGTATAATT
>NW_004797775.1:25334-26573 GCF_000002075.1 Aplysia californica | reverse complement strand
GGGAGATTTTGGCCACAGCAGAACACATGGACTTCATGGTACCTGCATTATATCATGAAAATTATAAGACAGGCCTAATAATCCTAATATAATGGATTTTGAGATAAACAGACATCAGGACAAGTGGCGGTTGAATATTTTCCTGTGAAAAATTAGAGACTTGCCTGCTGTTTCATTGACACTTAATTTACTCAATATTCTTTTTCATTCTAAAATTCTTATTCATAGCATATTATGCCTTTGCTCTTTGTCACATAACGAAGTTTACGCGGGTGGGTGAAAGAAAGGCGTCAAGCATTATAGGCTACTGAATTTTTGAAGAACTGCATAAATAATGTAAGCGTTTCCCTTGGTTGAAACCAGTGGTATGGCTAGAGACTAGAGGCGGTACACAATGCTTCACATTCTCAGAAGAGCATTTTTAAACTCAGTGTGGTGGGAGGTCACTAACATTACAAATACAGACGAGTATCTATAGAACTGTCGTGTGTGTCGATTTCCAGTTTTACCCCCCAAGTATAATTAGGTAGCCTAAGCCTATTTAGTTAATTATGTGTTTCAAACTGAAACAAAATTATGTCTTTTTAGGCTAATGAAGAGAGGAATTCAGTTTCCTTTTCTCTCACTCACCAATGAACATAAAAATTAAATTTATAGTGTAGTTAGTTGTTTTTTTATTGCTTTCTTTTTATCATTTATTTTTATACAGATGCTTGATCTACACTAGAATAGGAAGACTTTATATATATATATATATATGAGAAATTCATGTTCACATATTAGCCTTCTGGCATTTCTGCTAGCAGACCAGGAAATATGATTTATAGCCTAAAAGACATTTTAAGAATTATGAGTCATGGCCACAAACCGGCAACAAAATATATGTTGTACACAATGAAAATGATTAGCTTCCTGAAAATTATGTTTGAAGTGTGTCTTCATGATGTCAGTGTGGAAAACATTGATTAAAGACACAAAATATGTCATTTTTCAGTTTTCAAAGGCTCTTTTTAGCTGTTGGAGTTACCAAATTTTGGCAGCCATTTTCTCGCTAATTTCACCACTGAAACCAGGTGACTTCACTGCCTTCAATCGCAAATAACGAGTTCTATTCAAGATAAATGGATATTTTTCACTGGAAGCAAGGCAAATAAATCAGCTTTCAGATGACACCAATAACTCCACTTGCCCAAAAATTGACGAGTTCCTGATTCCACCATGTCGTCACACTCACACACA
>NW_004797775.1:23327-25189 GCF_000002075.1 Aplysia californica | reverse complement strand
TATTTATATTAAGGACTCTTGTGTTTTTTGCTTGAAATTTCAAATAAAGTTTTGTGTTTACAAGAGGTGCTATTTTTTTTTTTAGAATAACTTAGAATCTAGGTGAAAACAAACATTTGCTAGGAGTATCAATCAATACAGAGAACAATATTAATAGCTAAATCACTATTTAGTAATAGACTGCTGTACCTGAGTTCTAGGTGAAAGAGCTTGATGTTTTTGATTGATAGCGGAAGGACATAATGTTCTGATCTTTTTATTTTTTAGGAGATAACTTTGAATTATTTGAATTTTCATAGAAAATTGTTTTCTTAAAACAAAATTTGAGACAGAATTGACAAACAACAAAAGCATTATGAGAGGAAATGAAACTTTTCTGAAACTTTTCAAAAGGTCAAGTATAAAAATTTTGTCAATCCAAAAAATTTAGTTACAAGTGTTACTATGTAATCTGGGTTTTCCAAACAAGTGAAAGAGGGGAGCTTTAGATTTTGCTCTCTCTAAATTTTGTATTTCCCTTTTTTAAATATGATATAAACTTTCATCTTTATTTTGGAAAATTGTCACTCTTCTTCTGCTAACTCAAGTGCAAGTGCAAGTTATTTGAAAAGGCAGTTTACGTGTATTGTCCCTTTATTTTCTTGAAACGTCTCCTTGTGACGCTGGTTACCTCTGTGTTCTTTCAGCTAAGGAGTGTCCCATGTTTCTCTGTGTCTCATCCGGCTGGACCCTGTGAGAGCTGCTACTGCTGGAATGGATGAGAAATACGACGGAGTTCCCCTCTCTCCGGATGGTGTCGCGCCAATTGGATTTGAAATGACCAGTGTTCAGGAAGGTGGGATAATTTTTTGTTTTCAATTATGTAAAATGTACATGATTTGATTTGATTCTCCATTCCTTTACGTGACAGGGTGCTCTCCATTGGTGAAGAAGTTTCTTCTCTGTCATTCCGTTTGTCTTTTTATCCTTCCATTTGTCCGTCCATATTATATGTCTGTCTGTCTGTTTATATTTTGTCTCTTTGAATGTCTCATTCTTGCCACCCCCCCCTCCACCCCTCTGCCTGTGACACCTCTAGTCTTAGGCACTTTATACAACCTGTTCGTCTTGCAAGTGCCGTAAAACCTTTACTAAAACTTACAACAAAATATTGTTCAAATAATTAAAAAGAGAAACCTCGTGGTTTTGTGCAATGAAGTGGAGGGAACTGACAGTTGTCATTATATTCATGTTAAATGTGCATGGTGACATGATGAAATATTGTGACTGAGTGAATGCATTTGTGGTAAGCAGTGGGAATGAAGAGCAATTTTCACAAATTTTTGCTTGGGTTTTCCTTTTTCCTTTGGAATTCTGTGAGTCATGTTGCTCTATTGCTGCTTATTGTTTTTGACATGGGTCTACCATTGGATACAAATGAGCTGTGATTTTATGGGAGCACCATCACCTATGTATGTTTCTTTTTGCAGAGGTTTACAGGCTGTCCTGTGTGCATGCACAATATGTTGTCACCTGGCAACGTGCCATATCCACCGAGGGAGCGCTCTTGCTTTGTATCACTCGTATGAAAAGATAATTAATTATTCTTTAAGTAGTAGCAACTGGTGAATCATTAATTTGTGTTCATTTTAGTTTAGTTGAAAGTGGTGATGAATTAGAAATGATTGTTTTTCTTTGTTATAATGGACAAGAGAAGCCTTCTGAAATCAATTTTTAATTAAAAGAAGATTCTCCATAGCTAAAAGAGCTGAAAAAAAAAGAAACAATGATAATAAAATGTATTGCAGATATTAATGCTTGCTCATGATTTGATCGAATCGTTTTAAGTTTGGCTAAAGCACAAGTTTGACAGAAAAAAAAGT
>NW_004797775.1:18856-19959 GCF_000002075.1 Aplysia californica | reverse complement strand
TGTGTGTGTGTGTGTGTGTGTGTGTGTGTGTGTGTGTGTGTGTGCGTGTGTGTTCGTATGTTTGTGTGAGTGTGTATGTGTATGTATGGGCACGGGAGAGGAAAAGGTGTTTGGGAGGAGGAATGAGGGAGGGAGGGAGGAGAGGAGCGGGTGGGGGTGGGGGCGGGGGTACCTGACCTGTATAGTATTAGTAGCTCGTCACCGTATGAGAAGCAGGCTAGCGTAGACAGGATGAGTGTAGGTAGCAAGGACCTTGTTTAACCTCCTTGGTAGGGAGCTAATTCGCGTACACCAGAGCTCACGACCGGGCACGCATGCACTCACGCACATGTGTGTGGAGGCGTGCTGAAGTACTTGGCGCGTGAATTCACCACTGCACAGCGATCCGTCGCTCGGACTTTCGACCTTATACTACTTAATTATAGGCGTTGACCTGACTGACGTGTGTAAGTAAATAAAGTGTTATGATTTAACGCCGCTATCAACATTATTCTGTTATTTATGAGGCGGCACCTCCGATTTTTAGCCCTGGATAGAGAAAAGTGGAAGATGTTTTTCCGTGGCCTATACCCTGGTGCAGGGTGAGAAAGGCAATGATGATGATGATGATGACCTCCGATTTAACGCCTGTCCCCGATAGTATGTGGTTATGTGTGTCAATCAAATTCCAACCCGTCATCCTTCTTATCTATCCTCCTTTTTTTTTTTACGTTACTCTCTCGTAACACCTCTCATCTTCGGCACTTGTTTGGCCCGTTTGTGTTGAAAGTGTCATGAAACTCGTACTAAAACTAAAATTATAGCTATATTCTCTATATATCAGCATGTGGACGGTGCTAATTAAATATAGATCTAGTAGATTCTCCAGTATTGTCTCAGATAAATTGACGCTCCCCTCGCTCAGGTCGCATCATGCTGGACTACGGAGCAGATGGCCCAGATCGAGTTTCAGACTAGGCGTTCTTGAACTCACCTGGCTCGGTTCTGTGAGCTGAGAGATGGAAATTAAATTCGAAGGTCCTGCCTCCTTGAGACCTAAAAGAGTTGGGGTCTTCTTCTTCTTCTTCTTCTTCTTCTTCTTCTTCTTCTTCTTCTTCTTCTTC
>NW_004797775.1:14943-16320 GCF_000002075.1 Aplysia californica | reverse complement strand
TCTCTCTCTGTCTCGCTCTCCGCCTCTGAAACCCCATCTTTTTCCTTTCCCTTATAATTGTTGGACCAAGTCTTCCGCCTTCAGACTGACGTATGTGTTTGTGACAGGGCGTAAAACGTGCACATCCCGCTACCCCTGAACTACGAAGTTCTCTCTGCGCTCAGTGCCTAGTTTTAACAAATTTTACGTTAAAGATTTTGAATTTAACATGTCAATCTGTTTCGAATGCAATTATTTAAATACATCTCGATAACGACTATGAATAATCTTACGATTTTGATAGATCAGATAGAATGTTTGATTTCTGACCCCATATATAGTAACTGAAACGGCCAAAAATTCAAAAAATTCTAACAACTCTATAATTCTGAGGTAGCGATGTATCTCCACCAGTAGATAGTGCATGTAAAGTTATCAGTCGCGTAGTTGCTGCATGATGTGTGCAATGACGATGTATAGTAACACCAAGTGCATACTGCCAGTCGAATTCAATTCCTTTAATTGTGTCGGGGCCAGCCAGATTTTTCTCCTTGGAGGTTCACAAAAGCTACCATTTTGGCATAGTTCGACCGAATTCCTCTAAATTTGATTGTTACCCCCAAAATCAAACACACTTGTTTTTCAATGTCACGAGTCAAATCGGTTGTACATGTATTATGCCAAAGAGGTAAATCCTCTAGTTAGGCAAATTTGACTGGCCCTGACGCAATTCGAATGAGTTCAATTGTTAGTGTGCGCTGGGTATTAGGATCAGGACAGTCGTGACTTCACGGTGGTGTTGTGAAAGAGTGAGAAGTGAGGACTTGGCTGTGGATGAAGTCAGCCCCGATATTGTGACGTTATTGCTTTTTTTCTTTGTCTTTGTTGTTTCTTCTTACCCTTGATTGGATCATGGGTTCTACTTCTTTACTCTACCTCTGTTGTTTCTGTTTGTCTGTCTGTCTTACCTTTTCGTAGCACTAAGTGACAATTATTGTATCGATGTGCTTCTATTTACTCAAACTAACAAACTAATAAACAATTGGATCAGAAAGACGACCACATTACGCAGAAAGAGGATCCCGGTGGACATCATGGACCCAACTTGAAGACCACACTTTACAAGATTACCTTGCTTTGCTTTCACTCAATCAGCAAAAGATGTTGGAGAAAACGAGATGTCTTGTAGGACGTGCATGCTGTGTGCATGTATGTGTGTGTGTATGTGTGTGTGTGTGTGCGTGTGTGTTTGTGTGTGCGTGCGTACGAATGCGTGTTTGTGTGTAAACCTACCTGTGCTTGTGTGTGTACGTAAATGTGTTTGTGTGTGTGCGCGTGCGTACATACGTGTGTGTGTGTTGTGTATGTATGTGTGTGTGTGTGTGTGTGTGTGTGTGT
>NW_004797775.1:11352-12813 GCF_000002075.1 Aplysia californica | reverse complement strand
GCAGACACACACACACACACACACGCACGCACTCAAATCACGCCACCTTATCAGTACCAGAGTACACATCCAGTCCCCCCCCCCAACCCCCGGAAGCCCCAGCAGACTGTTTCCTCCATCTTCCACACTCCCAAGCAGCTAATCGGTTAGCCGGTGCTCTGCTGTGGTTTGCTCTTAGTCTTAGTCTTTCTTTCTATCGCTCTTTTTTTCCCTATCAAACAGCTATGTCCTTTTCCGTCTTCCTTCTTTTCTTTGTATGTCACTCTCTCAAGTTACACCTCAAATTTCAGCACTTTTAGCAATGACCTATTTGTGTTGCTGATGCCGTCAAACGCTTACTAAACGCCTACTTCTTTTCTTTCCCCTCTGTTGTTTCTGTCTGTCTGTCTTACTTTTCCCCAGCACTAAATGACCATTATTGTATCGATGTGCTCAATCAAACAAACAAACAAACGCTTTCTGAAATTACTAACGCCCGTTCTCTTCCCCTTTCTGCCATATCTCTTAACGGTCTGATTGATTTACTGTAAAAATAAATCTCAGGTGCCCCGAGTGGCTTACGGAGATGGTTTATCAACCTTTAAGAGATGTTTTCTTTATCTACATAAATAAATCAAGCTCACTCGTGGGGTGGACACGTGCCCGATTTTGTAGAGAATGTAGAGTAATACGAGGTGCCCACTATAGCTGGATCGGGCCGATCGCCCGATTCGATCGCATGAAAATGAGAACAAACACGTTTGTTTTTGAGGCGATCGAGTCGGGCCGATCCCGTCCATTGTGGGCATCCCGTATTACGTTACGACTTATATTTTGTTGTGTTTTGTTTTTTTCTGAATTCTTTTCTGTTAGATTTCATCGGAATTTAAAATTTAGAGGGAAAAAAAGAAAGAGAAAACTGTGTGTGTGGGGGGGGGACAACGCCCTCTCGTATTTCTTTCTATGGTATTGTGAAAATAGAGATAGCTGAACTTCTGCAGATGTCTGTCGTGTAGATGGTTTAATCATTAACCATTAACTATTGACCGAAAGGTCTTGGGTCCGATTCCTGTCGTGGGTCCGACGTTGTGTCCTTGGCCCTTGGGAAAGGCTCCTTACTCGAAATTTTCTCACTTCACCCATGTGGGAGTGGATGCTTGACGGATGCTCTGATGTGGTTTGCTCATTTTTTCCTATTAAACACCTATCATCATCTTTTTTTTTGTTGTTGTTGTTGTTGTTGATGTTTGTTTCTTTCTTGCAACACCTCTAATCCTCGGCACTTATATGAGCTAATTTTGTTGCAAGTGCCGTAAAACTCTTACTGAAACTAAACTAAAACTCAAGTGGGAATGGCTTGTCAGTTTGTTACTGTTTGAGCGCTTAATCGGCCGCTTGCACTGTATGCTTCCCGGGAACCCGAGAATGTCTCTGCGTGTTCGTGGGTCTGAATGGGTAATAATAATAATAATAACTATAATA
>NW_004797775.1:7750-9182 GCF_000002075.1 Aplysia californica | reverse complement strand
CTCTCTCTCTCTCTCTCTCTCTCTCTCTCTCTCTCTCTCTCTCTCTCTCTCCCTCTCTCCTCTCTCCTTCTCTTCTTCCAGTAATAATTAAATCAGCAACTAGTTACGAAACGAATCGTTAGCCAAAGCGAGACTGAATCGGGAGTACTGTGAGAGCTATTTATAAAACGCTTAGAACTTACAGTACTTTCTACTCCTCTTCGGCCTTACGTCAACGAAAAATGACATCATTCGGCGAAAGTGGGAACTTTATCTCGCTTACCCAAGTCTGTGCCGTGGGTGCGATGACGTCACCGTCACCGTCACCGCCTGGACATTTATCACTGCTCTGTGTCAACATTGGAGACGTTGACCTAGAATGCAGCACCGGCACCTCGTGTGTAGGTAGACCAGGCATGGGCAAATAATATAGTGTGCCCTTGTCACGGGCTGGAATTGAACGGTTCTGAATATCTAGCAGGCCGAAAGTAGTAGTAATGTAAATGAAATCGATTGAAATACCCACTCTCTCAAAAGTGAGACTAAACCTAACACTTCAACTTACCGTGCGGTAAAAAATTCGTGGTGCAACTTATTATCAAATATTTCTTAAACTTAAAGTATCGAACATAGACTCTCCATATTTTGCACAATGACCTGCATCAATTTGTCTAAACAGATCGCTATTTTTGTAAACACGCTGTATTTTACAAACTTTTAAAATAAATACCAATAAAAAATCCGAGTGGGTGGTTTCTATAGATTTTAAAAGGTTTATAAATCTAGCTAGGCCAATATATTGCTTTTCAAAGCAAGTCCGTCATTTGTTTTCTAATCGCGACATTGTGCTTATTGAGCGCATGTTTTGAGAACCCTTTGTGCAAAAAATGTATTCACTATAAAATTAATTTCTTGTTACTAGAATCTAGTTCTGCCACTAAAAAGTGTCATTAGAGAGCTATGACGTAGGCCATATATGCGTATGCAAAATTTGTGTGAGAAGCGGGACTTCCTATGAACCATCCCATTTTTCATGCGACGGAAATTTGTAGTATTTTATATACATTTATGAAGAAAAGCTATTAAAAAAAAATCTAGCCTCAGTTTTTGTGGAAAAATATGCTTAAGTTCAGACAAATTATACAAACTGCTGTGCAGAGTATGGGTGACATTGATTCACCTGTTAAAGAGATATTTAAGGATACGTTGCGTCACGAATTATTGACCGCCCTATAGTTTAGTTCTACTTCTTCTAGTAAGAGGATTACGGCACTTGCCACACAATAAGGTCATATAAGTGGCCCAAGATTAGAGGTGTTACAAACACAAATAAGAAACAGTAGCAGTCAAGCAGTATCAGAGTGTTGGACTGGCGTATGTGATGTAGCTGTTGGGCGCTTCGTCATCGAACGTGTGAGGTCCGAGTGTGATTCCTGTGTGTGTGTGGGGGGGG
>NW_004797775.1:6055-7650 GCF_000002075.1 Aplysia californica | reverse complement strand
GGGGGCGAATATCTCATTCTTTCTGCTGGAATGCCGTATCCCTCTCAAACCAGGTTAGCCCTGGCAGCAGGTAGGGTCAAAGCCCGCTTCTTAAATGATCTAAATTGTGTCGATGGAGCGTAAAAACACCAATATTAAACATAAAATAAAAAGAAGAATGATGTAGAGTATTTCTGATACCGTTTCTCCTGCAGTGTTTACCTACCATATTATGCGTTAAGCGCTGCATCATTGTAGGTGACTAGGGATTTGCTGCGGTTCTATTTACATATCCACCCCGTGTCATTGAGATGAAATATGCCCTAACTTGTAGGTTTTATCCATAAACGTATATTAGAATGTCGTAGACCGTGCTCTCTGAGCTCTGTGGTATTTACGGTCCACCATAGAGCACACCATATGACCTAATTTGGGCCAAATGAAGGGCAAAAGAAAAATAAAGGGGGGTGGGTGCCATACGCACAGGACTGCAGCAAGACTGGCGTTTTGTTCTTTATTTGGGCTTATAGCGCAGCTCATATTCGCATGATTTGGGGCGATGTTTTTGAAGAGAGCGAAGAATGGCAGCCATGACAGTGCGTCGTCTCCGAGTACAAGTCTATGGCTTTATCAGAGCTTATCGGCTTTCCCTGACCTCTGACCTGCCTTTGATCTGAGCGCGGCTAGCAACAGTTATCAGGGCGTGTGTCTCCAAAACTTGACTAAATACCCCACCAAACATACACACATGCAAGGGACATGTTATGTACGTATGAACTGCCGTTTGGAGTGGTGCTAGAGTGACTGCGGTGTGTTGATTGTGCTGTAAAAACTGGACAGTAGGAGGAGGAGGTATACATGTGCTGACAATCGGGTTTTCTTTCAGGCGCTCCTTTTATGTGTCTTGCCCATTTTGTTTTCCTAGTTTGAAGTCTCGATTTGAGTCGGTCAATGCAAATATGTAAAGTAAGAAAGTAAGTGCTGTGTGTTCCAATGCAGTAGTGCCCTTTTTAAACTTTGAAATATCCCAAACGACTTGAATTTGCAAATTTCTTTTAAAAATCGTAAAAAATCGAGAATTCAGGGTCTGAATTGTGTCGGTAAACAATTTTTGAAAGAAATTATTATAGAGAAGACACTGGGTTTGAGACGCCGCTGAAAAGTTAAGGATGACCAAATTGTCGTATTGGTCTTGAATTATTAGAAGTAACAATTGCGTTTAAATTAATAATAATAACATTTATATTGCGCATATCTACGCTCCATAGCGTGCTCTGTGCACTTTATATAACTATTATTATCACAGGAAAGTTAAGAACTCGACTCTGAAACTTTCTCGGCTTCCCATGAAGCGTACAAGTCAGGCTGTGGATTACACACGTTGAAAACAAAAGCAAACTGACAAGACCTTTCGTTGGATTTTGTTGTTTTTAGTCTTGTGTTTGGATTTGACCCCACTCCCGGAACTTTCTTAGCTGTGGTGGTATATCTCGTTATGATTCACTTGGCCGCTGGTCAGCAGCTGTGACGTCATGCCTGGAACACGTAAGTCGTCACTCGTTGTTGGATTGAACTTTTTTTTTCACTCCGAATCAATTGTAAGCTTTTAAACCCCC
>NW_004797775.1:3259-5201 GCF_000002075.1 Aplysia californica | reverse complement strand
ACACACACATACACACACACACACTCATACACGCACATATACACTCACACCCCGCGCGCACACCAAAAAATGACATAAAACTAGTTTATTTTGGGGTAATTTGGAAAACATAAACTTGCTTTTTTTTTTTTTAAGTCTTATCTGTTCGTCCGCAAACACACTCACCATAATATTAAGACGGAAATATAGGTGGTTGTGGTGCACATAGTCCTGTAGGGGTTGAGACATTTGGCATACACGAGGTAAAAAAAAAATTAAAAAATCAATCCGGCCCCATTTGTTTTTCTGGTTGTTGTTTTTTTTTTTGGGGGGGGGGCGGTAACCTTCCAGAAATCTTCCCAAACAGAGAGAGACAGAGAGAGACAGAGAGAGAGAGAGAGAGAGAGACGACATTTAAGGGACATTTAAATCGACTTAAAAGCCTAGGACATCTAGCTCTCATTGAAAAAAAAAAAAAGGAAGGAAAAAAAAAAGAAGAAAAATTATCTCGGGATGTACAAAATGACACTTGGCTAAGACCACAAGGACAACAGGTGGAGCAGAGAAGGGAGATTTATCTCGGTAATCTCGTCGTTTTTACAATGAATAACGGCTGACAATTAATGCTCTGCCGACATAGTAGAAAACGCATTCCAGCATTCCTTTTCTTCTGGTTTAGTTTATGCGATCACTTATTGTCAGTTGTCACTAACACACCTTGAACTACCATACCCATTATGGTGAGATTGCGGGTTCGGGGGGTTCGAGCCCCAGCTCGGCTCGTCGTTGTATCCCTGGGAAATTCATTTTACACTTTACCCTATCCTTTCCGACATTGATGCTTTATTCGGCCCCGTCTAGAATTACAAAAAATATATCTTCCGAGTACCTATTTTTTTTTTATTTGACGTCAAAAGGTATACATTTCACAACTTGTCAAGTTTTTTAAAATTCAATTCTTCGAATATCTTGATAGCGACTCCGAATAATCTTCCGATTTTGATAGCGCAGATAGAGCGTTTAGTTTCTGCCCACATTCATGATCTTAGTAACTCAAAACGGCCAAAAATGTCAGATACAACTTTGTAATTCTGAGGTAGCGATATTCGGAGGACCGCCCCTTACATAACCATGCAGTATCGCAAGGTTAACCCTAACCGTACCCCCATGGTAAATTCTTCACATTTTGGAATACTTCTAGTTCGAAGATCTTTGAAACTTTCAGTATTTCTACAACAAATCATTTTGACAGACTGCTGCTATGCAAAGCTTACGGATTGGATTAACGAGTAATTTCCTCTTTGGAAAGTGGTGGCACAGAGTTCCCCACGTCGTATGGATACGATAGTGTAACACGACGTACGGATAGGGGTTAAACCCACTGTAAACCCTCTCTGGTTAAACACATACTAATTTCTCATTATGCAAGGTACTTCTGACACTCCCGCTTGTCAGCCCAGCCGACACTGGATTCTGTGTACAGAGATGGCTACAGAAAGGAGGGGTGTGTGGAGAGAGGAAGAGATATTATTATAATAATAAGGAAAGTACCGTGGGGAACTGAAATGTGTGGAGAGGGGTGAGGAAAGAGGCTTAGTGGGTGGGTCGGAGAGAGGGACTGAATGTGGCGAGAGAGAGAGAGAGAGAGAGAGAGAGAGAGAGAAAGAGAGAGAGAGAGAGAGAGAGAGAGAAAGGGGTGGGGCGTGTAGTTGTAAGGCCGAACGCAAATATCCAGTTGACCAGCTTTCAGTGACTTAAAATTGCTTATGGTTGTAGCGCTTAGATCATGCTGTTGAGCGTTGTTATACAATAAATGCATTAGTTATTATTATCATAATTATCTTCATCGTCATCATCATCATCATCATGATTGTTGTTGTTTTTATGATTAATTGTAGTAGTAGTAGTAGTAGTAGTAGTTGTAGTAGTAGTAGTAGTAGTAGTAGTAGTAGTAGTAGTAGTA
>NW_004797775.1:0-968 GCF_000002075.1 Aplysia californica | reverse complement strand
CCCTTGCTTTCTCCTCCTACTTGCCACAACTATCTGTCTGTTTACTCCGTTCCCTCCCTTTGTCATGTGCCCTTGCATCCTTGTGTCTGTGACCTACCTATACTTAGTCGGCTGCTGGTATTTAAGGCCGTTTACCTTGGGGTGAAATACCGTCACATGGTACAGGTAATTACTCTCTCTTTCTCTCTCTCTGTCTCTGTCTCTCTGTCTCTCTTTCTCTCTGTCTCTGTCTCTCTGTCTCTCTGTCTCTCTGTCTCTCTCTCCCTCTCTCTCTCCTCCCCCCTCTCTCTCGTCTCTCTCTCTCTCTCTGTCTCTGTCTCTGTCTTTCTCTCTCTCTCTCTCTCTCTCCCCTCTCTCCCCCCTCTCTCTCCCTCCTTCCCTCCCCCTCTCCGTCTCCCCTCTCCCTCGCTACCCACCCCGTCTTTCCCTCTCCTTCACTCCCTCCTTCCCTTCTCCCACCCCTCTCCATCCCTCTCACTATCTCTTCCTCTCTGTCGGTTTTCTTATATAGCGTTTACTTCTGTTGCGTGCTCTCTGTGTGTTTCAGCGGCAGAACCCGTTTTCGTCCCACTTTTTAATATCTTTGTACCCGTTTTCGTCCCACCCGTTTTTGTCCCACATTGATTCGATTACTTATAGGTTACTGCAATTGCCACTTCGATTCCAGAATGGTTTTGCGATGCGCGGAGAAAAATCATTGTTATAATCACATCAACAGGTACATGAAAGTAGGATATCGTGCTGGAGGAATATTTGTTTCAAAAGTTTTCACAATCAATGCCTTTAATAAAACAGTCTCGATAAAAATCTTTGTAAAAAGTTCTAGTAAAAAATCTGTTATAAATTAAATCCAGGGCAAAACACTTTGCACATTGTTTACAGCCAGTCTGCCTCGGACTCATGAGATGATGGGCTGAAATTTCCAGTAAATAGAAGACATAAAGACTGGTGAGACAGAGAGAGAGAGA